>NC_088411.1:27725308-27937808 GCF_034236695.1 Oncorhynchus nerka
GACCCAGCTCTTCTGCTGCTTCCAGACCAAGGTAGGAAACACCCCTACCTGACCCAGCTCTTCTGCTGCTTCCAGACCAAGGTAGGAAACACCCCTACCTGACCCAGCTCTTCTGCTGCTTCCAGACCAAGGTAGGAAACACCCCTACCTGACCCAGCTCTTCTGCTGCTTCCAGACCAAGGTAGGGACGAGTATGCATGCCACATACACAAACACACACACAGACAGACAGACAGACGTTAGACGGGCTGCTTCCCGACCAACGTAGGGTTAAAAACCATCAAACACACAGGAACACTCCAAAGACAGCAGTTTCACTGGTTGGCATTTTGGTATGATTACCACCAGGTGGTGATATAATATCATAGTTGGAGAACACAACCAGAGTTAGTAACACTTTTTCCAAAATCCATGTTAATCATGTTAGTACACATGCATACATACCAAACGTTCCACTGCCTAAAGATAGTTACTGACTTTAGGTGGTGAAGTTTAGGATGGCAAACCGGGTCGTTCCATGAATAGAGTGCCTTTTGGGTAGTTACATTTGTTCAGGAATATCCATTTATTTCACAGAATTGAACATTCTGTCAGAAAGAGCACATGCTCAACTTCATAACAAACATGTTTTCCCACATGAAAACACACTATTAGTGGAATTTTTCAACATGGTTTAGTTTTATCAACATGTACACACATAATGTCACAAGGTCATAAAAGGCAGTCTATTTGTGGAACGACTCATCCAGAAGTAAACGGTACGCAGTAGGTTAGTGTTGTGTGGGTTCTTTACCAACACTTCTGCATTTCTCTACATTTCTGTGGATTTCTGTTCATTTCTGTGTATTTGGCACATTAAATATGTATCTAACGCAGAGCTCATGAAAATTCATGAAAGCAGTTTGTGTGTATCTTTCCTCCCACAATGAACTATGCCTACTGTATGTGGAAGCTGGTAGGTGTTTATCATATGCATCGACCTATGTACAGTTTGCCAGGCTTTCTGAGTCAATGCATTTGAGTTAATGAGCCTTTGTTAGAAGTTGTAGACATCTTGCACCCTGCCGTCCATTCTGTACCCTATATTTCCCCTTCACCCTCTTCCTCCACTAACCAATCTTGTCTTTTCCACTGGCTCTCTTTCAACTGATGGACAATGACAGACATGGTTGGCTTTGTTGCAGTTCTGGGCATCCACCCATTTAGCTTGACACACAGACTGACGCACAGCTCAAGCCAGGTGCCTCATCTCACAAGTCCTTGCAGAATCAGTTACAATTTCTCCTACACACTTTTATGCACATACAGTACATCTTAACATACATCATTTTATAAACATACACTGAGTGTACAAAACATTAGGAACACCTGCTCTTTCCATGACATAGACTGACCAAGTGAATCCAGGTGAAAGGTATGATCCCTTATTGATGTCACCTGTTAAATCCACTTCAATCAGTCTAGATGTAGGGGAGGAGACAGGTTAAAGAAGGATTTTTAATTGAGGTATGGATTGTGTATGTGTGTCATTCAGAGGGTGACTGGGCAAGACAAAATATTTAAGTTCCTTTGAACGGGGTATGGTAGTAGGTGCCAGGTGCACCAGTTTGAGTGTGTCAAGAACTGCAATGCTGCTGGGTTTTTCACGCTCAACAGTTTCCTGTGTGTGTATCAAGAATGGTCCACTACTCAACATGGGCCAGCATCCCTGTGGAAGGCATTCGATTTCATGTAGTCAAGTGGTTCTCAATCCTGGTCCTGGGGACCCCAAGGGGTGCGTGCACATTTTTATTTTTGCCCTGGCACTACACACCTGATTCAAATCACCAAAGCTGATGAGTTAATCATTTGAATCAGGTGTGTAGTGCTAGGGCAAAAATAAAAATGTGCACGCACCCCTTGGGGTCCCCAGGACCAGGACTGAGAACTAGTGTTGTAGTCCATGCCCCGACAAATCAAGGCTTTTCTGAGGGGGTGCAAGTCAATATTAGGAAGGTGTTCTTAATTTTTTGTGAACTCAGTGTACTGTACATGTACTGTAGACACAAGCGATAAATGAGGCACTTCAAACTTCAAACCCAGTATGACCACATTTCGCTTTATTATTTGCCTGTGGGGTTAAGTGGTCCCCGAGTGGGTTTGGGGCGATCAAGGCAGGGTTTACAGAAGGAAGAGGAGGTAACCTTTTTTCAAGCATCTTGTTTATTTTCTCAGAGTGGCCTGGAATATACTGCAGGAACTATATGACGTGCTCCATTCCTCATTTATTTATTTCTACCGATTCCCCAAACACGCCGGGGAACATTGTGTTCTGGCAGAGAGAGGGGGGGGGGGCGGAGAGGGGAGCGAACAGAGGAGAGGAGGAGGGGAAGGTGCTCAGGGAAAGGGATGAGAGAGGAGGACAAGTAGGAAGAGAGGAGGAGAGGGATGAAGGGTTTAACACATCGTAACACAATTGAATCTCTACTCATAGTCAAATCCCTCATCCTTATTTCTTGGATTTAGGTTTCACCTTGCTGTTGGGATTGAAATAGTGGAGGCAATTGGATTAGATTATATTGTGATTAAACATGGAAAGAGGAAGGAGATATTGTTCACCTTTATGATCCTTTTTAAATAGAATTTTGGAAAAAGCTAAAAGTGAATGAGTAAAGGTATATTAATGGATGAATAATAAATACCCCCCCCTCTCTCTCACTCTCTCTCTCCATGTCTCTCTCTCTCTCTCTCTCTCTCTCTCTCTCTCTCTCTCTCTGTCCTGTCCTGCTCTCTCTCTCTCTCTCTCCCTGTCTCTCTCTCTCTCTCCACCTCTCCCTGTTCCAATCTCTCTCTCTCTCTCTCTCTCTCTCTCTCTCTCTCTCTCTCTCTCTCTCTCTAACACACACACCCACACGTGGGGTTTGTGTTTGGCCCAAACAAGTGGATTGTTACAGGTTTTACATAAGCGGGTCCTGATTCTTATCAGGCTTGATGTGTATTCCATATGCTGTTTGTTTTCTCTGCCCCCCTCCTTTCATCCGCACTCCCCCACAATGGCAGGTTGATGTTTATTGTCATGAATCTTGCCCTGGAGGCAGAACTGAGTGGTTTCTGCTAGAAATCAAAATCAAATCAAATGTATTTGTCACATACACATGGTTAGCAGATGTTAATGTGAGTGTAGCGAAATGCTTGTGCTTCTAGTTCCGACAATGCAGTAATAACCAACGAGTAATCTAACCTAACAATTCCAAAACTACTACCTTATACACACAAGTGTAAAGGGATAAAGAATATGTACATAAAGATATATGAATGAGTGATGGTACAGAACGGCATAGGCAGGATGCAGTAGATGGTATCGAGTACAGTATATACATATGAGATGAGTAATGTAGGGTATGTAAACAAAGTGGCATAGTTTAAAGTGGCTAGTGATACATGTATTACATAAAGATGCAGTAGATGATATAGAGTACAGTATATACATATACATATGAGATGAGTAATGTAGGGTATGTAAACATTATATTAAGTAGCATTGTTTAAAGTGACTGGTGATATATTTTACATCAATTTCCATCAATTCCCATTATTAAAGTGGCTGGAGTTGAGTCAGTGTGTTGGCAGCAGCCACTC
Organism: Oncorhynchus nerka; assembly: GCF_034236695.1. Taxonomy (NCBI): domain Eukaryota; kingdom Metazoa; phylum Chordata; class Actinopteri; order Salmoniformes; family Salmonidae; genus Oncorhynchus; species Oncorhynchus nerka. The sequence continues at coordinate 27,728,927 of NC_088411.1, forward strand.
AATGTTAGTGGTGGCTGTTTAGCAGTCTGATGGCCTTGAGATAGAAGCTGTTTTTCAGTCTGTCGGTCCCTGCTTTGATGCACCTGTACTGACCTCGACTTCTGGATGATAGTGGGGTGAACAGGCAGTGGCTCGGGTGGTTGTTGTCCTTGATGATCTTTATGGCTTTCCTGTGACATCGGGTGGTGTAGGTGTCCTGGAGGGCAGGTAGTTTGCCCCCGGTGATGCGTTGTGCAGACCTCTCTACCCTCTGGAGAGCCTTACGGTTGTGGGCGGAGCAGTTGCCGTACCAGGCGGTGATAGAAGTTTGTGAGTGCTTTTGGTGACAAGCCAAATTTCTTCAGCCTCCTGAGGTAGAAGAGGCGCTGCTTCGCCTTCTTCACGATGTTGTCTGTGTGGGTGGACCAATTCAGTTTGTCTGTGATGTGTACGCCATGTGTACGCCAAGGAACTTAACACTTACTACCCTCTCCACTACTGTCCCATCGATGTGGATAGGGGGGTGCTCCCTCTGCTGTTTCCTGAAGTCCACAATCATCTCCTTAGTTTTGTTGACGTTGAGTGTGAGGTTATTTTCCTGACACCACACTCCGAGGGCCCTCACCTCCTCCCTGTAGGCCGTCTCGTCGTTGTTGGTAATCAAGCCAACCACTGTAGTGTTGTCCGCAAACTTGATGATTGAGTTGGAGGCGTGCATGGCCACACAGTTGTGGGTGAACAGGGAGTACAGGAGAGGGCTCAGAACGCACCCTTGTGGGGCCCCAGTGTTGAGGATCAGCGGGGTGGAGATGTTGTTACCTACCCTCACCACCTGGGGGCGGCCCATCAGGAAGTCCAGTACCCAGTTGCACAGGGCGGGGTCGAGACCCAGGGTCTCGAGCTTGATGACGAGTTTGGAGGGTACTATGGTGTTAAATGATGAGCTGTAGTCGATGAACAGCATTCTCACATAGGTATTTCTCTTGTCCAGATGGGATAGGGCAGTATGCAGTGTGGTTGAGATTGCATCGTCTGTGGATCTATTTGGGTGGTAAGCAAATTGGAATGGGTCTAGGGTGTCAGGTAGGGTGGAGGTGATATGGTCCTTGACTAGTCTCTCAAAGCACTTCATGATGACGGAAGTGAGTGCTACAGGGCGGTAGTCGTTTAGCTCAGTTACCTTAGCTTTCTTGGGAACAGGAACAATGGTGGCCCTCTTGAAGCATGTGGGAACAGCAGACCGGGATAAGGTTTGATTGAATATGTCCGTAAACACACCAGATGGGCCAGCTGCAAAGTCAAAATATACTATATCATAAAAATGTATGAAAACAAAAATGTGCTTTTTGGTCAGCTAGTGACCACTGCAAAGATGCCTCCTGAACATGAGTCATTGCAATGAATGCTAACCTGCCCCACAATGGGGACTGGAAGACCAGGAGGGCTTCGCATTGGCCCACTTGGAACTGTCACGCTTAATCACGCCCACAGCTCCTGCTGCCTTATATAACATTGGTTCCACATCAATTGAGAAGAATGATGTCCTATACGTCAATAGTTTGGGATTTCCACCCGTTAAAGACTCTCAAAGGGTCTGCGTCTCAAGTGGCACCCTATTCCCTATTTAGTGCACTGCTTTAGACGAGGTGCACTATGTAGGGAATAGGTGCACTATGTAGAGAATAGGGTGCCATTTGGGCTGGAGCCAGTGTCTGCAGGCTACTTAAGGGCAACGAGGCCCTTGGAGAGAGTTGGTGAGCAGAGCTGATAGGGTTATTGAAACAGAAGGCCTCATACACTGCAGGTTTACAGCATGGAATGTGGCAAGGCTAAGTAGAGGAAAGGCCTCAGTTAAACAGGGATTCATACCAGAGCAATACTGTACAGTTTTTATTTATATATATATATTTTCTCTACCCTTTTTCTCCCCAATTTTGGGTATCCAATTGATAGTCCAATTGGTAATCTTGTCTCATCGCTGCAACTCCCGTACAGACTCAGAGGCGAAGGTCGAGAGCTGCGCGTCCTCCGAAACACGACCCAGCCAAGCCGCACTGCTTCTTGACACAATGCCCGCATATCCCCAAGCCAGCCACACCAATGTGTTGGAGAAAACATTGTACACCTGGCGACCGTGTCAGCGTGCATGCGCCCGGTCTGCCACAGAAGTCGCTAGAGCACGATGGGACAAGGACTTCCCTGCCGGCCAAACCGTCCCATAACCCAGACGACGCTGGGCCAATTGTGCGCCGTCCCATGGGTCTCCCGGTCGCAGCCGGCTGCGACAGAGCCTGGACTCGAACCAGGATCTCTAGTGGCACAGCTAGCACTGTGATGCAGTGCCTTAGACCACCGTGTCACTCGGGATGGAAATACTGTATTTATCTATTTTTATTTAATAACCCTTATTTTACCAGGTAAGTTGACTGAGAATGAGCCATTTGGATGCTGGGGATGATTAGGTGGCCATGATGGTATGAGGGTTAGACACCGGGGTTAACACCCCTACTCTTACGATAAATGCCATGGTATATCTTTTTTGACCACAGAGAGTCAGGACACCCGTTTAACGTCCCATCCGAAAAACAGCACCCTACACAGTAGGTCATCATTGTAAATAAGAATTTGTTCTTAACTGACTTGCCTAGTTAAATAAAGGTTAAATAAAAAAAATAACACAGGGCAATGTCCCCAATTACTGCCCTGGGGCATTGGAATATTTTTTTAAGACCAGAGGAAAGAGTGCCTCCTACTGGCCCCCCAACACCCCCCAACTGTTGATAGAGAGGTGATATCAGAACAATACTGTTGATAGAGAGGTGATATCAGAACAATACTGTTGATAGAGAGGTGATATCAGAACAATACTGTTGATAGAGAGGTGATATCAGAACAATACTGTTGATAGAGAGGTGATATCAGAACAATACTGTTGATAGAGAGGTGACATCAGAACAATACTGTTGATAGAGAGGTGACATCAGAACAATACTGTTGATAGAGAGGTGATATCAGAACAATACTGTTGATAGAGAGGTGATATCAGAACAATACTGTTGATAGAGAGGTGACATCAGAACAATACTGTTGATAGAGAGGTGATATCAGAACAATACTGTTGTTAGAGAGGTGATATCAGAACAATACTGTTGATAGAGAGGTGATATCAGAACAATACTGTTGATGGAGAGGTGATTCAAGTATGTCATGTCTGCTCAGTGGATACTTAACCAGCAGGCTTCTTTGTGGGTGTTTGTGGCACTATGTGTGTGTGTGTGTGTGTGTGTGTGTGTGTGTGTGTGTGTGTGTGTGTGTGTGTGTGTGTACCCTTTTGCTGTACCTTCAACAGTGTCACTGGACCCAGGCCAAAACACACACACACACACACACATACATGCGCGTTCTATCACCCCCAAACCTACCATTACCTCAAACACAAGGAAAGCTAAAACGATGATGCCACAGGTTTTGATTGACAGGCAGTGCGTGAATGAGTGACTGGTGTTAACCCTTTACACTCGTGGGAATTGGCCAATATGGATAGGGTTAAATTGAAATGTTTCTTACAAAATAAATATGTAATGCATTTGCATGGTCAGTGCCGGCTCTAGCGATTTGGTTTTGCCCCCCCCACCAAACATTTTCAGCAGACACTCCCATCCAGAGTGAACCACAGGAGCAACCATTGGACTCTGGAGTAGTGGAAACGCGTTCTCTGGAGTGATGAATCACACTTCACCAACTGGCAGTGCTTCCAACTTTGTGGCAACAGTTTGGGAAAGGCAATGCCCCCTGTGCACAAAGCGAGGTCCATACTGAGATTTGTGTAGAAGAACTTGACTGGCCTGCACAGAGTCCTGACCTCAACCCCATAGAACACCTTTGGGATGAATTGGAACGCCGACTGCGAGTCAGGCCTAATCACCCAACATCAGTGCCGACCTCACTAATGCTTGTGACTGAATGGAAGCAGGTCCCTGCAACAATGTTCCAATATCTAGTGGAAAGCCTTCCCAGAAGAGTGGAGGCTGTTATAGCAGTGAAGGGGGGACCAACTCCATGTTAATGCCCATGATTTTGGAATGAGATGTTCGACGAGCAGGTGTCCACATACTGTTGGACATGTAGTGTATACCTGCTGATACCCTCTTCGAATTTCTACGCGCCATATATCGTTCAGCTATGCTGTGATGTTTAACATACAATTTGAATCTATCTCATCAAAGTTGAAGATAAATACTTTTACTAAGTGTATTAGAATGTTTGGTGATTGACTGACCAGGTCTCTACAAATCTTCCAACAATGCTCTTCCAAGATATTTTGCAATCTGTATGGCACAGCTGTCAACACCCTGGTCCTCAAATGAAACTGGTATACTTTCCTATTTATGCTATTGTTTTCCTTTATATTGGGAAGACATACCAGTTCCTTACCTCCTCCCGCTGCCAACTGCCTCCTCAATTTTTGGGGTAGTGGCCCCCCTCTTGACGGCAGAGATAAACAATGTTTTATTACATTCTTGCAATTGTACACATTGTGCCATGGGGTGGAGAGACATTTTTGAAATGTTATAACATTTGATGGAATTCTACTCATTTTGCCGTGGGGCAGATAGTGTTTTTTTCTCTCAGTTTTACAGCTAATTTCCTGCAATTATTCCCATTTTGCCATGGGGTGGTGAGAAATTGTTCCAGTTTTAAAGGGGCCTGAGGCCCTAAGTGACCGCTTATGTTGTTCATGCCTGGAGCAGGCCCTGAGCATGGTACCCATTTAAAGGGAACAGTTTGGAGATTACTGCCAAAGTTGAGGACACAACAGTTGACCTGACACAAGACTGAATCCTAACACTACACTGTTGATTTTATGTGCATTTTACATTGACTGTACTTTTCGCCACATTTGTTGATAACGAAATCTGAAATACTCTGGATACATTCAGTAACATGACAAGCACATTCCCGGAAAATGTGGGGTAGGTGCAACATAAGACAAAACAATTACAAGGGTTTGAGTGAGAGGACTTAGGTTGTCCGCATGCTTCCCATCCGAAACAGTTGGGAACAGTTTTTGTGACGTTTTGTTCGTTCTGGTCTTCGGCAAGGGTTTTTTCGGTGTTTGTGCAAACACAATTTTTCTCGAGGCAAAGCCAAAGTTCGGTGCCGAAGTCTATGCCCTTTCAATGGTTATTGGTCAAGAGTATGTTTTCTTCAATTAAGTTGTCACGACTTCCGCCGGAGTCGGCTCCTCGCCTTGTTCGGGCGGCATTCGGCTTTCTAGACATCGCCACTCCATTTTTCATATGTCCATTTGTTTTGTCTTGTTCCATACACACCTGGTTTTCATTCCCTAATTTATCTACATGTATTTAGCCTTCTGTTTCCCATCATGTCTTTGTGTGTAATTGTTTATTGTTATGTGGTTTGTCAGGCACATTACTTTTGTTATTTTCTTGGTTTTGGCACTTGTATGTTTTTATTGTGCTGCCAATTTGGAACGGAATTAAAGTGCGCCTGTTTGCTACACTCTGCTCTCCTGCACCTGACTTCACCTCCGCTACACACGTTTAACATAAGTGTTTGTTGACATTCACCGATAGACAACTCTTCTTCATGCACCTGAGAAATACTGCACCAAACAGTTTAGTTTTACATTTACATTTACATTTAAGTCATTTAGCAGACGCTCTTATCCAGAGCGACTTACAAATTGGTGCATTCACCTTATGACATCCAGTGGAACAGTAGTGCATCTAAATCTTTTAAGGGGGGTGAGAGGGATTACTTTATCCTATCCTAGGTATTCCTTAAAGAGGTGGGGTTTCAGGTGTCTCCGGAAGGTGGTGATTGACTCCGCTGTCCTGGCGTCGTGAGGGAGTTTGTTCCACCATTGGGGGGCCAGAGCAGCGAACAGTTTTGACTGGGCTGAGCGGGAACTGTACTTCCTCAGTGGTAGGGAGGCGAGCAGGCCAGAGGTGGATGAACGCAGTGCCCTTGTTTGGGTGTAGGGCCTGATCAGAGCCTGGAGGTACTGAGGTGCCGTTCCCTCACAGCTCCGTAGGCAAGCACCATGGTCTTGTAGCGGATGCGAGCTTCAACTGGAAGCCAGTGGAGAGAGCGGAGGAGCGGGGTGACGTGAGAGAACTTGGGAAGGTTGAACACCAGACGGGCTGCGGCGTTCTGGATGAGTTGTAGGGGTTTAATGGCACAGGCAGGGAGCCCAGCCAACAGCGAGTTGCAGTAATCCAGACGGGAGATGACAAGTGCCTGGATTAGGACCTGCGCCGCTTCCTGTGTGAGGCAGGGTCGTACTCTGCGGATGTTGTAGAGCATGAACCTACAGGAACGGGCCACCGCCTTGATGTTAGTTGAGAACGACAGGGTGTTGTCCAGGATCACGCCAAGGTTCTTAGCGCTCTGGGAGGAGGACACAATGGAGTTGTCAACCGTGATGGCGAGATCATGGAACGGGCAGTCCTTCCCCGGGAGGAAGAGCAGCTCCGTCTTGCCGAGGTTCAGCTTGAGGTGGTGATCCGTCATCCACACTGATATGTCTGCCAGACATGCAGAGATGCGATTCGCCACCTGGTCATCAGAAGGGGGAAAGGAGAAGATTAATTGTGTGTCGTCTGCATAGCAATGATAGGAGAGACCATGTGAGGTTATGACAGAGCCAAGTGACTTGGTGTATAGCGAGAATAGGAGAGGGCCTAGAACAGAGCCCTGGGGGACACCAGTGGTGAGAGCACGTGGTGTGGAGACTGATTCTCGCCACGCCACCTGGTAGGAGCGACCTGTCAGGTAGGACGCAATCCAAGCGTGGGCCGCGCCGGAGATGCCCAACTCGGAGAGGGTGGAGAGGAGGATCTGATGGTTCACAGTATCGAAGGCAGCCGATAGGTCTAGAAGGATGAGAGTTAGCTTTAGCAGTGCGGAGCGCCTCCGTGATACAGAGAAGAGCAGTCTCAGTTGAATGACTAGTCTTGAAACCTGACTGATTTGGATCAAGAAGGTCATTCTGAGAGAGATAGCGGGAGAGCTGGCCAAGGACGGCACGTTCAAGAGTTTTGGAGAGAAAAGAAAGAAGGGATACTGAAGGGATACTTGACATCGGAGGGATCGAGTGTAGGTTTTTTCAGAAGGGGTGCAACTCTCGCTCTCTTGAAGACGGAAGGGACGTAGCCAGCGGTCAGGGATGAGTTGATGAGCGAGGTGAGGTAAGGGAGAAGGTCTCCGGAAATGGTCTGGAGAAGAGAGGAGGGGATAGGGTCAAGCGGGCAGGTTGTTGGGCGGCCGGCCGTCACAAGACGCGAGATTTCATCTGGAGAGAGAGGGGAGAAAGAGGTCAGAGCACAGGTTAGGGCAGTGTGAGCAGAACCAGCGGTGTCGTTTGACTTAGCAAACGAGGATCGGATGTCGTCGACCTTCTTTTCAAAATGGTTGACGAAGTCATCTGCAGAGAGGGAGGAGGGGGGGGAGGATTCAGGAGGGAGGAGAAGGTGGCAAAGAGCTTCCTAGGGTTAGAGGCAGATGGCAGATGCTTGGAATTTAGAGTGGTAGAAAGTGGCTTTAGCAGCAGAGAGAGAAGAGGAAAATGTAGAGAGGAGGGAGTGAAAGGATGCCAGGTCCGCAGGGAGGCGAGTTTTCCTCCATTTCCGCTCGGCTGCCCGGAGCCCTGTTCTGTGAGCTCGCAATGAGTCGTCGAGCCACGGAGCGGGAGGGGAGGACCGAGCCGGCCTGGAGGATAGGGGACATAGAGAGTCAAAGGATGCAGAAAGGGAGGAGAGGAGGGTTGAGGAGGCAGAATCAGGAGATAGGTTGGAGAAGGTTTGAGCAGAGGGAAGAGATGATAGGATGGAAGAGGAGAGAGTAGCGGGGGGGAGAGAGAGCGAAGGTTGGGACGGCGCGATACCATCCAGTAGGGGCAGTGTGGGAAGTGTTGGATGAGAGCGAGAGGGAAAAGGATACAAGGTAGTGGTCGGAGACTTGGAGGGAGTTGCAATGAGGTTAGTGGAAGAACAGCATCTAGTAAAGATGAGGTCGAGCGTATTTCCTGCCTTGTGAGTAGGGGGGAAGGTGAGAGGGTGAGGTCAAAAGAGGAGAGGAGTGGAAAGAAGGAGGCAGAGAGGAATGAGTCAAAGGTAGACGTGGGGAGGTTAAAGTCGCCCAGAACTGTGAGAGGTGAGCCGTCCTCAGGAAAGGAGCTTATCAAGGCATCAAGCTCATTGATGAACTCTCCGAGGGAACCTGGAGGGCGATAAATGATAAGGATGTTAAGCTTGAAAGGGCTGGTAACTGTGACAGCATGGAATTCAAAGGAGGCGATAGACAGATGGGTAAGGGGAGAAAGAGAGAATGACCACTTGGGAGAGATGAGGATCCCGGTGCCACCACCCCGCTGACCAGAAGCTCTCGGGGTGTGCGAGAACACGTGGGCAGACGAAGAGAGAGCAGTAGGAGTAGCAGTGTTGTCTGTGGTGATCCATGTTTCCGTCAGTGCCAAGAAGTCGGGGGACTGGAGGGAGGCATAGGCTGAGATGAACTCTGCCTTGTTGGCCGCAGATCGGCAGTTCCAGAGGCTACCGGAGACCTGGAACTCCACGTGGGTCGTGCGCGCTGGGACCACCAGATTAGGGTGGCCACGGCCACGCGGTGTGGAGCGTTTGTATGGTCTGTGCAGAGAGGAGAGAACCGGGATAGACAGACACATAGTTGACAGGCTACACAAGAGGCTACGCTAATGCAAAGGAGATTGGAATGACAAGTGGACTACACGTCTCGAGTGTTCATAAAGTTAAGCTTACGTAGCAATAATCTTATTGACTAAAATGATTAAAATGATACAGTACTGCTGAAGTAGGCTGGCTGGCAGAGGCTGCGTTGTTGACTATGTAGGCTAGCTGGCAGTGGCTGCGTTGTTGACACTACACTAATCAAGTCGTTCCGTTGAGTGTAATAGTTTCTACTGTGCTGCTATTCGGGGCTAGCTGGCTAGCTAGCAGTGTTGATTACGTTACGTTGCGTTAAAAGAACGACAATAGCTGGCTAGCTAACCTAGGAAATCGCTCTAGACTACACAATTATCTTTGATACAAAGACGGCTATGTAGCTAGCTACGATCAAACAAATCAAGCCGTTGTACTGTAATGAAATGAAATGAAAAATGTGATACTACCTGTGGAGCGAAGCGAAATGCGACCGGGTTGTTGAGTGCGGAAGTTCTGTTCGGTAGACGTTGGCTAGCTGTTGGCTAGCTAGCAGTGTCTCCTACGTTAAGGACGACAAATAGCTGGCTAGCTAACCTCGGTAAATTAAGATAATCACTCTAAAACTACACACTCTAAACTACACAATTATCTTGGATACGAAGACAGCAAAGACAACTATGTAGCTAGCTAACACTACACTAATCAAGTCGTTCAGTTGAGTGTAATAGTTGTGCTGCTAATCGGTAGACGGTGGACGTTAGCTAGCTGGCTAGCTGCAGGGCAGATAGCAGTGTAGACTGCGTTAGGACGACGAAATACGATAATTACGCAATTATCTATGATACAAAGACGGCTATGTAGCTAGCTAAGAAGAAATTGCTAAGATTAGACAAATCAAACCGTTGTACTATAATGAAATGTAATGAAATGTAAAGTTAAATTAATGGCAGAGTTCTTGAATTATCTTAGATTAATTCGGACTATTTTGAGGAAGTGTGTACTGGCTACGGTGTCCCTAGATAGACAAACAATACTATTTCTGCTTTTTCTTGTTTATCAAAGGTCTTTTAAGGGAGTATGCGACAGGCACACTCATTCGGTTTGCTAGCCAAACCGAAGCATGCCTTTTAGCATGCCTTTTAGACCTTGAATAAACAAGAAACAGCTGAAATAGTATTGTTTGCCTTAACTGGTGTCTCCATGTGGCCAATTTCAATGCACCAATTTCAATGCACTTTTATGACTCAAAGAAGAGGCTTCAACAATAAGGTTTTTTTCTTTTGCTCTCCCAGCTGTGCTGTTGAGGAACTGCAGATGTAGGAAAATAATCCTGCGGCAACAGGAAATGTGAATTATTATGTGGATTATAATATATTATATATATACTTTTGGTAATAATATAGTATTATATATATTTTTGGTAAGGGTTGATACATTTTCCTTTATGGCAAATCAAGTTTGTCATTTTAAAGTGGAAATCATAAACTATAGAAGCCTTTTTAAACCTTGAATACACAAGTTTGCATTTCCTGCTGTGCAGGAATATTCCCAGCAACAAAAGAGTGATCAAATGAATACCTTACATCTGTAGAACAAGCACACTTGTAGTTGTTTTGTTTGGAACACAACCCTGCATACCCGCCATCACACAATTACTGTTGTTGTTTACGCAATCCAAATACGGCCCATTATAAATCGCAATCTGGGTCAGGTCGGCATCATTAGAAATCTTGTTCTATTGCCAACATGAGTAGCTAAGTTATCAAATACGATTCGGATCTTACAATGTTAGGCTTTCACAGGGAAATTCAGAGAAAAATATCATAATTTTGGTGTGCATAGAAAGGAGTCAGGCATCGGATTTTCTTCCCGACTGACAAATATAGTTCCATTCTATTCAGTTGGGGCGGCAGGTAGCCTAGTGGTTAGAACGTAACCGAATCCCTGAGCTGACAAGGTAAAAATCTGTCGTTCTGCCCCTGAACAAACCCACTGTTTCCCGGTAGGCCATCATTGTAAATAAGAATTTGTTCTTAACAGACTTGCCTAGTTAAGTAAAGGTTAGATAAATAAAAATAAATAAAATGTCATTGTGTAACGTAACGCCAGGTCATCTTGTAACTGTACATCAAACATAGTGATCACAAACATTGACATTGTATATGACCTGAGTTTTATGATATGGAAATGTGATGTGCACATTTGGACTCACGCATATTTGGCTTGTATGACATCAAAGCGGTATTTTTTATAATCCTCAACGCCTCATCTTTCTGAATACATAGTCCTCTTAATGTACAGCATTTTCCTCACTCAGACAACAAAAAAGTTGCTCAATTAGCGGGAGGGATGGGGGCAACTTCTTGTTGAATGCAGTGCTCAAGTTCAGAACGGCTGTTAGTCAAAACCCATACAGAGCTGTGAAGCGCAGAGCCAGAGCTCTGACGTCATGTATAGCATGTTACTGTACAGCCACTGCGTCACAATTTAGGTGCTTATCAGTGCCCAAATATGTCATTTTCAACCTGCATATGGGTATGAGTGTAAAGGGCTACAACGTAAACTCTTAGCGACTCGTGGACTGAGTTCCAGCCTCCAGTCTTAATCACCGTCAGGATCACAGCCCTTATCGGCCTAATTACCATTCTGAATGTAAGTAATGTTATGCAAGAGTTCCATGCAGAACCTGCTTAGGTCGTGTATAGGCCGTGTATAGCTGCTTATGCTGCCGGACAGGGGAAGAGCTTAGCCAGGTATCCAAAAGAGCCTTTCTTCTGTGGGAAGAAAATGAGCGAGAGTAAGACTGTGTGAGAGAACGAGGGAGAGAAAGAGAGAGGGAGAGAGAGAGCGAGGGGGAGAGAGATAGAGAGAGAGCGAGGGGGAGAGAGAGAGATAGAGAGGGGCAAAGATCCTAAAGGGAGAGGAGACCGTGAACTATTCAGGGCATTATTTGAGCCCATGTAAAGACAAAGCAGCCCTGCCACCAAGTCCTTGGAGCTCTTTCCACCTTTGCACGGTACGTTCTGTTCTATCTCGATTCCCCTCATTCTCTCCTAATGGCATCAGTGAGTGAATGGGCCTCCATTAGGCCGTTGGCTGGGCCCTGGAGTCTGACTCTGGGTTGGAGGTGACTTGGCAGCCACCAATAGGTTGGTTCTCTGTTTTTACTCCATTAATTGTGGCGGTTTATTGTAGTTCTCCTCTCCCTGACAGCTGTGCACACAGCCAAATAGAAGCCGTACCATAACCAAAACACACCCGCATGCTATACGAGCTACATGCACATACATGCACACGCTCACGCGCGCACACACACACACATACACACACAATCACTGTATAGAGTGATTAATGAATGACGTCCGTGGTTGAAATGCGGCATGTTTTTACACTCATTCAGATGCATCCATAATGATTTGGCACAATATGCACAGTATGCATGTCTATGCTTTCTAATGGGCCTTTTATTTGCCTTTTGGTCCTGAAAAATTATTTGCTCACAGGGAATTGATTTCCTTTTGAGGTTCATGTACTTTCATGGAATGATGACAGATAAGCTGCAGAACATTCTTGCTGAGTGACACATTGGCAGAGGTCCTTTGTCTTCATTTGTTGTGATTGAGATTGTTCCACGGCTGGAGAGTCTTCCATTAACTGAATTGAATGTGTGTACTACCTTGGCTATTCAAATGGTCACTCTAAGTGGAACCTGTTGTTAATGATAGTGTTAGAACAGGGGTGGGCGAACTACAACCTGGGGGCTGCATGCGGCTACAGAGCCCTTTCAATTTGGCCCACGTGAGGTAGAGGTGGGGGTGATTATTCTTCTGGGTAAGAAAAACACTCCAGGTCAACGTCTAAAACTAGATGAAAAGTAGGTCAGAATTATAATGGGCCTATATATTTGTATACATTATAATGGGCCTATATATTTATATATATTATAATGGGCCTATATATTTATATACATTATAATGGGCCTATATATTTATATATATTATAATGGGCCTATATATTTATATACATTATAATGGGCCTATATATTTATATATATTATAATGGGCCTATATATTTATATACATTATAATGGGCCTATATATTTATATATATTATAATGGGCCTATATATTTATATACATTATAATGGGCCTATATATTTATATATATTATAATGGGCCTATATATTTATATACATTATAATGGGCCTATATATTTATATACATTATAATGGGCCTATATATTTATATATATTATAATGGGCCTATATATTTATATACATTATAATGGGCCAAAATATTTATATACATTATAATGGGCCAAAATATTTATATACATAAAAATGGGCCTATATATTTATATACATGAAAATGGGCCTATATATTTATAGACATTATAATGGGCCTATATATTTATATACATTATAATGGGCCAAAATATTTATATACATTATAATGGGCCTATATATTTATATACATTATAATGGGCCTACATATTTATATACATTATAATGGGCCTATATATTTATATACATTGTAATGGGCCTACATATTTATATACATTATAATGGGCCTACATATTTATATACATTATAATGGGCCTATATATTTATATACATTATAATGGGCCTATATATTTATATACATTGTAATGGGCCTACATATTTATATACATTATAATGGGCCTATATATTTATATACATTGTAATGGGCCTACATATTTATATACATTATAATGGGCCTATATATTTATATACATTGTAATGGGCCTACATATTTATATACATTATAATGGGCCTACATATTTATATACATTATAATGGGCCTATATATTTATATACATTATAATGGGCCTATATATTTATATACATTGTAATGGGCCTACATATTTATATACATTATAATGGGCCTATATATTTATATACATTGTAATGGGCCTACATATTTATATACATTATAATGGGCCTATATATTTATATACATTATAATGGGCCTATATATTTAGAAATAATTCTCCTTTTGCTGGCCGCAAATTGTTTTCGACAAACAAATCGGTCCCCAAAAAATCTGTGTGGCCCACTGTTGAACATTGAAAACCTGATGTGGCCCTCGAGCCAAAAATGTTGCCCACCCATGGTTTAGAATGGTGATATAGGGACATCGTTATTACACAGGGGTTATGCTCACATCTTCCAAGTGTCCCATTATAAGGTTCTGTGGCTCTTCTTGCTCATTAGGATCCTCCCCCTGACTCCGCCCTTCCTGGCTGACCCCAGCAACGGGGAACGTGGGAACGTGTGTGTGTGTGTGTGTTTAGGGAGAACAGCCATGGGGGGGTTCCAGCCACAGCAGCAGAGGCGGACATCTGTCTGTCTAAACAGTACATCATCTCTCTATCTCTCCACCTCTCTCTCTTCTTGTTATCTAGCTATGCTCTCTGTCTCCTCCTTTTAATTTTCTAGCTATCATATTGTTCACATAAATCATTCCCCCTGTCATAGAGGGACTTTGACAATGTATTCTGAAGACAAATGCTCTTATGGACATAAAAGGTTTTGACTATTTGAACCTTGAAATGTGCATTTCAGTGGTTTGTCTGACCAACTCAATTTTGTGTACCACAAGATTGTTGATCTTTGAGTCACACGCATGCACACACACACACACACACACACACACACACACACACACACACACACACACACACACACACACATGCTATCTGTGTGTGAAGTTTGTGTTGCGGATACAACTGTTGTGGGAGATACCCGTGTCCCAGTGTGTATCCTGGAGGGGTCTTTGGCCCAAGCTGGGTTTAGACAGGATTAACGACTTTCTGATTGCTCCAGCAAATGGAAAATGGCTGCTATTTATGGCCTTTGTGGGGGTGTTTAGCATGTATGTGTTTTACTTTGAGTGCCTTGTCAACAAAAACATTTTCTGCCAAGGGGTTTCACACAAAGAGAGGGGCCTTTATATCTTAGAACTAATAGTATAATGTACATATAATACAGACATGAAACAGACTATTTCTCTGGTGGTTACTAGTGGTGTGTCAGGATCAACTCATGCCTGAAGCACTAACTTCAATCCTGATGTGAGAAACAACTAAATACTGGTCCCGGCTCAGAGTTAAGGGAAAACAAGTTACAGACTACCTAATGACTCCATCTTATTGAAATCCTCCAACTCCCAGTCCACCCTCTACAGCGGAGACACCTTGCCCTGTCTCACCCCTAACCCACCCCACCAACCAGGTAGTGGCAGAGCTGTGCCCAGTCTGACCATGCCTGGTCCTGCGGCAGGTAGCCTAGCAATTAGAGCGTTGTGCCGAATACCTGAGCCGTCAAGGTGAAGCATCTGTCATTGTGTCCTTGAGCAAGGCACTTAACCCTAATATGCTCCAGGGGTGACGTAATACTGTGTCTGACCCTGTAAAACAACACCTTTCACTGCACCTATCCAGTGAATATGACAATAAAACATGACAATTTTCCAGTTGCACACAACATGTAGTTCAATAACATGACAAATGAAGTGGAGCTTTTATATGTTCAAACACAGAGCAGAACAGGCTGATTGTGAGTGTCTTAAAGTGTGTTCGGACCTGAGAGCTCTGCGCTTCACCCTTCAGCCTCAGTCACTATGTAACGCTCCGATTTAGAGCTTTCTGATTAGAAGGGAGGGTGAGGGGGAGATGGAGAGCGAGCGTGTCATGATTGCTGGGATTTTTCTTATGTAAAGAGATCCGTCACGAGGTTGTTTGTTTTTTATTCTCCCTCCCCAGAATGGGAAAAATGTCTCAGCTAATGACGACCTTAGAAAAGAACACTCTCTCCTGCTGGGGATTGACAGCTTCTTGGCTTCTTGGTAAAGGGTGTTCATGCATGTGTGTCTGTGTGTGTGTACTACTGTACATGAGTGCATGTGTGTGTGCATGAACTGCACACTCTAGAAAAATGCTGGGTTGTTTGGTTGACCCAACTGCTGGGTTGCAGGCGTTGGGTAACTTAGTTGGGTTGTTTTCTTTAAAGGGTTATTGGTGCTGGGTTATTGAGATATGACCCAGTGGGTCAGATCAATAGACTGAAGGCTTAGGCTAGTAGGCGCGTGGCTAGTTCTTTTTACTCACCCACGAGAGTAAATATAATTTCTGTTCATCTGTTGTATAGTTATCACGTTAAGGTCGAACATTGAATTTTTTTTGTAGCTTCAATGATGCTTACAGAAGTGTATGAATTCTAAAAGCCTATGTAAATCCCATTGTTGGGATACAATAAGGTGGTATATTTAAGCAATAAGGCACGAGGGGTTGTGGTATATGGCCAATATATCACAGCTAAGGGCTGTTCTTATGCATTAGCCATGGTATATTGGCCATATACCACAAACCCCCGATGTGCCTTATTGCTATTTTTATTTTATTTTTTACCTTTATTTAACTAGGCAAGTCAGTTAAGAACAAATCAAACCCATGGTATATGTTCTCATATACCATGGGTTTGATTTGTTCTTAACTGACTTGCCTAGTTAAATAAAGGTAAAAAATAAAATGCTGTTAGCCACTGGGCTAGAACCACTCAGTTTATAATGTACCTTATTAGGCAATAAGGTGGTGTAACTTATTAAACGAATCATACTTTTATAGAAGAATGTGTAAAAAATAATAAGGAAACTTTGAATTTGCAGGATGTAAACGTAAGACCACCCGTGTTCTCACGGATGGCCAATAAGATCTAGCTGAAAGCCACGCAACTAATAAGCCACACCTCATGAAAATAACCTAACGATTACATTAAAAAAACAGCTGCTAGGTCACTCCAGCATGAGAGTAAAAAAGACCCAACTGGCAGTTAAATGAACCCATGTTTGGCTAATCCCAACAACCCAACTTGGTGGGTTATGCACGCAACCCAACTGGCTGGGTCAAAACAACCCAGCATGTGTTCTGTCCAATATTTACCCAGTGCTGGGTTACCAAAACAATCCAAATTTACCCAGCATTTTTTACAGTGCAAGTTTGTGTGAGAATATGTCTGTACAAATGTGTTTGTGTCCAGAAGTCAGAGAAGGACTGCAGTCGGATGGAGTTCACCATCATTCTCTTCAGTATCACAGAGAGAACCTCAGCTTCCATCAGAGCAGTGAGTCAGACTTGACAGCTCAGGAAAAAAGTATTGTTCTGTAATTGAATAGTTTGCCTTGATTCATTTCATGTGAAACACATTTTTCATAATGTAATGGGACACAGCGCCTGTGGAGGGAGACTGGGGGTAATGGGAGTACTATGTGTGTGTGTGTGTGTGTGTGTGTGTGTGCGTGTGTGTGTGCGCGTGTCAGTGTGTGCATGCACTTAATCTATGAATGAGAATGAGTAGGAGCGGGTGAGAGGTTGAGTGATTGTCCTGTGTGTGTACAGTATGTGCGTGTCTGTCCTCATGTGGATGTGTTTGGGTGACTATGTTACAGACTTTAATTACATCAGTTTGTGTCTCTCATGAGTCATGTTTTACACTTAATGAAGGTGTGTGTGTGTGTGTGTGTGTGTGTGCGCATGTGTGTGTGTGTGTGCGCATGTGTGTGTGTGCGCATGTGTGTGTATTCCTCTGGCCAGTGAGTGTGTCTCAGTGAGCAGGGTCAGCCTGCTGTTCTGGGCTTAAGGATAAACATTCTTGAGCTGTGTCCAGGGCCACACACAATACGCTCTGTACCGAAATTATAATGATTTCCTGCTGCTATCAGCGTCACAAAGCTGCCTAGTTTTTAACGGGAAAGAACTGTGTGGTAATCTCCTACTGTAATTACTTAAACTGTGGTGGAAAATAATTGAACACCAATTCTCAAAGAAATGAAAGTTCAATCTGACTTTCTTTTTTTTCTGTACTATACTGATGGGTATATTAATGTTCATGTCTTGAGAAACTGCTTGTCAGAACATGCAATTAAATGAAACCATTAATGCCCAGACCAACCTCAACATGTACCTTCCCATTGTAAATGTTATGAACATATCCTTTGAATAGAGCTGAAGGAAATCATGATTGGGTTGTTCAATACACCCCCTCACACACACACACACACACAGATTGTTTTGGGTCTTGGCGGTAATCTGGCCATCGGGGCTTTTCTCTGTGTCGGCGCTGGGAAGCCAGTATCTGTACCTTTTTTAATTAGAAGAAGGAAATGTTTATTCACATTTGATTGGGTGGGACTTGGTCTGACTCGGACACATTTAAACAAACTATTTCAGCATCCTGTTTAAATTAGCTTTCAGAATGAGAAAAAATGCTGAGGTGGACTGCTGGAAATGTAAGGCTTCAGCTGGGAAAAATGGTTCGAATAACTGTTCAGAGAGTTTTATAGCTTTGATAAAATACTGAAAGCACCACGAGTCAACTAAATTGCTAAATTTCTCAATGTCCTGAAAAAAAAGAACACTCATTTACTGGACAGAACATACGTTTGCAGCACAGAAATGTGTCTTCTGCTCTATCCAACACTCCGATGTACACACACATACACACATTAGGTTGGAGACGATGTAGCAGAGGACAGCTATAGTGCAGCACCCATAAGCAGTTTACACTGTAACAATGCTTTACCACATGTAGTCTTCTCCTCATCTCCTACTGAATGTAGTATTAACAACCAAGTGAAGGCAGTCTACCATTCCCCTAGCAGTGTGAGAGGGTAGTCTGCCATTCGCCTAGCAGTGTGAGAGGGTAGTCTACCATTCCCCTAGCAGTGTGAGAGGGTAGTCTACCATTCCCCTAGCAGTGTGAGAGGGTAGTCTACCATTCCCCTAGCAGTGTGAGAGGGTAGTCTACCATTCCCCTAGCAGTGTGAGAGGGCAGTCTACCATTCCGCTAGCAGTGTGAGAGGGTAGTCTACCATTCCCCTAGCAGTGTGAGAGGGTAGTCTACCATTCCCCTAGCAGTGTGAGAGGGTAGTCTACCATTCCCTTAGCAGTGTGAGAGGGTAGTCTACCATTCCCCTAGCAGTGTGAGAGGGTAGTCTACCATTCCCCTAGCAGTGTGAGAGGGTAGTCTACCATTCCCCTAGCAGTGTGAGAAGGCAGCCTACCATTCCCCTAGCAGTGTGAGAGGGTAGCCTACCATTCCCCTAGCAGTGTGAGAAGGCAGTCTACCATTCCCCTAGCAGTGTGAGAGTGTGAGAGGGTAGTCTACCATTCCCTAGCAGTGTGAGAGGGTAGTCTACCATTCCCCTAGCAGTGTGAGAGGGTAGTCTACCATTCCCCTAGCAGTGTGAGAGGGTAGGGTGAGAGGGTAGTCTACCATTCCCTAGCAGTGTGAGAGGGTAGTCTACCATTCCCCTAGCGGTGTGAGAGGGTAGTCTACCATTCCCCTAGCAGTGTGAGAGGGTAGTCTACCATTCCCCTAGCGGTGTGAGAGGGCAGTCTACCATTCCCCTAGCAGTGTGAGAGGGTAGTCTACCATTCCCCTAGCAGTGTGAGAGGGTAGTCTACCATTCCCCTAGCAGTGTGAGAGGGTAGTCTACCATTCCCCTAGCAGTGTGAGAGGGTAGTCTACCATTCCCCTAGCAGTGTGAGAGGGGTCTACCATTCCCCTAGCAGTCTACCATTCCCTAGCAGTGTGAGAGGGTAGTCTACCATTCCCTAGCAGTGTGAGATTCTACCATTCCCCTAGCAGTGTGAGAGGGTAGTCTACCATTCCCCTAGCAGTGTGAGAGGGAGCCTACCATTCCCCTAGGGTAGCCTACCATTCCCCTAGCGGTGTGAGAGGGTAGTCTACCATTCCTCTAGCGGTGTGAGAGGGTAGTCTACCATTCCCCTAGCAGTGTGAGAGGGTAGTCTACCATTCCCCTAGCAGTGTGAGAGGGTAGTCTACCATTCCCCTAGCAGTGTGAGAGGGTAGTCTATTCCCCCATTCCCCTAGCAGTGTGAGAGGGTAGTCTACCATTCCCCTAGCAGTGTGAGAGGGTAGTCTACCATTCCCTAGCAGTGTGAGAGGGTAGTCTACCATTCCCCTAGCAGTGAGAGGTGGTTACCATTCCCCTGTGAGAGGGTAGTCTACCATTCCCTAGCAGTGTGAGAGGGCAGTCTACCATTCCCTAGCAGTAGTCTACCATTGTGAGAGGGTAGTCTACCATTCCCCTAGCAGTGTGAGAGGGTAGTCTACCATTCGCCTAGCAGTGTGAGAGGGTAGTCTACCATTCCCCTAGCAGTGTGAGAGGGTAGTCTACCATTCCCCTAGCAGTGTGAGAGGGCAGTCTACCATTCCCCTAGCAGTGTGAGAGGGTAGTCTACCATTCCCCTAGCAGTGTGAGAGGGTAGTCTACCATTCCCCTAGCAGTGTGAGAGGGTAGTCTACCATTCCCCTAGCAGTGTGAGAGGGTAGTCTACCATTCCCCTAGCAGTGTGAGAGGGTAGCCTACCATTCCCCTAGCAGTGTGAGAGAAGCTTATTTTCTCCTGTGTTTGGTTGTACAGTTCAAGGCTGTAGTCAATGAAGCAGAGGCCAAGCATCACACTAATATTGTAACACTAAGCATTCTAGTCTCCCCATGTCACTTAAATTCTTAAAC
This sequence comes from Oncorhynchus nerka, assembly GCF_034236695.1. NCBI lineage: Eukaryota > Metazoa > Chordata > Actinopteri > Salmoniformes > Salmonidae > Oncorhynchus > Oncorhynchus nerka. The sequence continues at coordinate 27,749,170 of NC_088411.1, forward strand.
CACATTGATCTCCGTGATTCATAACAGATTTGCATTGCTTGCTCTTTAGGGTTTTGGGCGAGTGTCTCTCAAACACTGTGTGACAACTGCTGATGTATGAAAGGGCTGAAGTTTGAGAACCAGCTCATCATATCCTATCCTGTAGTACTGCACTCTGTGTAGGAGCAGGTCTAGTACTTGCTGATTGAGGAGTCTCAGTCTGGTTATTTACTGAAGGTCATTAAAGGTAATATAATATGTATATATGAGCATGGATTCTAGTATAGGATATGATGAGCTGGTTCTCAAACTTCAGCCCTTTCATACATCAGCAGTTGTCACACAGTGTTTGAGAGATTGTACATGTACATACTACCTCAATTAGCCCGACCAATCAGTGCTCTGGCACGTTGGCTAACCAGGCTATCTGCATTGTGTCCCACCCACCACCAGCCAACCCCTCTTTTACGCTACTGCTACTCTCTGTTCATCATATATGCATAGTCACTTTAACCTTATCTACATGTACATACTACCTCAATCAGCCTGACTAACCGGTGTCTGTATATAGCCTCGCTACTGTATATAGCCTCACTACTGTATGTAGCCTCGGTTCTGTATATAGCCTCACTACTGTATATAGCCTCACTACTGAATGTAGCCTCTCTACTGTATATAGCCTCACTACTGTATGTAGCCTCGCTACTGTATATAGCCTCACTACTGTATGTAGCCTCGCTACTTTTATAGCCTCTCTACTGTATATAGCCTCACTACTGTATATAGCCTCTCTACTGTATGTAGCCTCGCTACTTTTATAGCCTCTCTACTGTATATAGCCTCACTACTGTATATAGCCTCTCTACTGTATATAGCCTCACTACTGTATGTAGCCTCGCTACTGTATATAGCCTCACTACTGTATGTAGCCTCGCTACTTTTATAGCCTCGCTACTGTTTTTCACTGTCTTTATACTGTTGTTTTTATTTCAAAACGTACCTATTGTTCACCTAATACCTTTTTTGCACTATTGGTTAGAGCCTGTAAGTAAGCATTTCACTGTAAGGTCTACTACACCTGTTGTATTCGGCACACGTGACAAATAAACTTTGATTTGATTTGATATATCAGGTATGAAGGTAAGACCCAGATGCAGACAACATCAAATTAACAATGGTTTAATAATCCAACAGGGGCAGGCAACAGACAGGTCAAGGCAGGCAGGGGTCAGTAAACCAGAGGTGGGGCAACGGTACAGCTCGGCAGGAGGCTCAGGGGCAGGCAGAGTGGCCCGGCAGGCGGGCGGGCTCAGAGTCAGGACAGGCAAGGGTCAAATCCAGGAGTGCGAGAAAAAGAGAGGATGGGAAAAGCAGGAGCTGAGAACAAAAACGCTGGTTGACTTGACAAACAAGACGAACTGGCAACAGACAAACAGAGAACACAGGTATAAATACACAGGGGATAATGGGGTAGATGGGTGACACTTGGAGGGAGGTGGAATCACAAAGACAGGCGAAACAGATCAGGGTGTACAAAACTTATATTTAACTAGACAAGTCAGTTAAGAACAAATTCTTATTTACAAAATGTGCGCCGCCCTATGGGACTCCCAATCACGGCCGGATGTGATACAGCCTTGAATCAAACCAGGGACTGTAGTGAAGCCTCTTGCACTGAGATGCAGTGCCTTAGACCGCTGCGCCACTCGGGAGCCCCGAGGTGGGGTGTCGGTAATACAGATCTGTAGGTGGGGTGTCAACATTTGGAGAAATCCTCCTTATGTCTTAATACTACCTAGGACCATCTGTAAATTCCCAGTTGTGGAAGACGAGTATCTAATGAAGGTATTTTTCTCGATTGCTGGGTTAAGCACCATTGTAATAGGAATGATGGAATATGTGTCATTGGTTCTTATAGCTTCGTGACCCATGTGGCGTTAAACAATGGTTCGGACGGGGCCACTCCTTTCTTATATAGAGGCCTTTTTATATACCCACCACCCGCCCTCCTCAATCTGATTTCCTATATGGGGAGCTGGAATTCAGGAAGGGGACCGTTGTTCCCAGAGAGACAGCTCTCTGTGCCTGGAGAAACCGTTGTTCCCAGAGAGACAGCTCTCTGTGCCTGGAGAAACCGTTGTTCCCAGAGAGACAGCTCTCTGTGCCTGGAGAAACCGTTGTTCCCAGAGAGACAGCTCTCTGTGCCTGGAGAAACCGTTGTTCCCAGAGAGACAGCTCTCTGTGCCTGGAGAAACCGTTGTTCCCAGAGAGACAGCTCTCTGTGCCTGGAGAAACCGTTGTTCCCAGAGAGACAGCTCTCTGTGCCTGGAGAAACCGTTGTTCCCCGAGAGACAGCTCTCTGTGCCTGGAGAAACCGTTGTTCCCAGAGAGACAGCTCTCTGTGCCTGGAGAAACCGTTGTTCCCCGAGAGACAGCTCTCTGTGCCTGGAGAATAGGGGCTGTGGGTCGGGTGGGGATGGCTGGGGGGCTTAGCCTTAGAGGCAGGTATTGATTGTTGACCATAAGGATCACAGTTATTTGTAAAGGTGGAAGTGTGGAGGGTTTAATGCAGGGTTAAGTTTTGTTTAATATACTCTAATGCAGATCGGCAATACTGGTTCTACTCAGAGGGTCAGACTGTCGAACTACAGTTCAATCTTTATTGAGCTGAATTGACTAGCTACATGATATTTGTAACAGTCTACTTCCACAATGCGATCTGATCATTAACTCTTTATTCTTTGCGACACATAGTAAAACTATTATCTGGTCTTTGTAGTGGTTGTTTTAATCATGGGTGAAAAAGATGTAACCCTTCTTCTTGTCTTACTGTCTTTCTCTCTGTCTCTCCTCCTCTCCCTCCATCTCCAGGACCGTCTGTTCTTTGTGATGGAGTACGTGAACGGAGGAGACCTTATGTTCCAGATCCAGCGTTCCAGGAAGTTTGACGAGGCGCGCTCTCGCTTCTATGCCGCCGAGGTCACGTCTGCCCTCATGTTCCTTCACCAACATGGAGTAATCTACAGGTAACACACACACAAATACACACAGGCACGTACGCACGCGTGCTCACATACACATAGACACATATACACACAAACACATATACACACATACACACCCCTATACACACACACACGCACACACACATACACACACTGTTAGTGGTAGCACCTAATAACATTGTATACAGAAAGACTTAACCCGACTCTAAGGCTCTACACGTCACCATGTCATACTAGCCTGGTTAAGGGTTGCAACATTCTGTTAACATCCTGGAATTCTGGAAATTCTGGAAAACACCTGGGGGTTTTCAGAAAGTTACTGGAATTTTGCAGTTAACCCACTGTTCCCCGGTAGGCTGTCATTGTAAATAATAATTTCTTCTTAAAACTGACTTGCCTAATTAAATAAAGTTTAAATAAAATAAAAACACACATTTTGCTACCCTCGTCTAGTTACAGATCAGTTTGTGATTTTTTTGCTCCCTTTATTGTAATTGTTTTGCCAAACATGACAGACTGATCTGGGGCCAGGCTTATAATGATAGACCTACAGTATTCCATAACGCCATCCTGTTATTTCAACATTCCAATTCCAATGCTATCTGAATTCTATTATGTCAAATTATATTCAACCCAGTTGAACTCAACTTGACTCATTTGCCTCACTAATACAGTAATTGTTCAATGATGACTATTCTGTTATGGGCTGAAATCCAGGTACAGTAGCCCAGTATGTCCCTAACCCAAGGACTGTGGGGGGGAGAAGAATATCTGTGGTAAGACTGGGCCAACACTAACTCACTCTCTCCTCTGCCAATCAACATCCTTCCCAGAAGTAACTATTTTCTACCGGTGACAGTCACAGCATCATTGTCAACCAATAACAACACAGACAGACTATCAGAATGCATCACCATGACAAATCATAACATCATTGTAACAAGACAGTAGATTCAATCCAAATTTATTCCCACTTTCCCCCCCAAATAATAATAAAGATGTACAGTCCAGATTTCGGTCTCACGCTAACTTTGAGTGAAGAGAATCTGACTTGGGATCAGGGGCCTTATGTATCAATCATCTCAGAGTAGGACTACTGATCTAACATCAGATCCCCTCGTCCTTGAAATCTTATTCATTGGGATCTTAAATGTAAAACTGATCATAAACCAACACTTCTCTGAGATGCTTGATACAGGACTTAGGGAGTCCAAAGCAGACTGAACTTTCAACTGAACTGGGTCAAAGTTCTAACGGGTTTATGTTGTGTTGTGTGTTGTTCGGGGCCATGGAGCCTGTGTTTATACCAGGTTGTTTACTGCCAGTGCTGATTTATCCTGTTTCTGGCACTCTGTTTATCCTCTCATCTCACTGTCGTTTACCACACACAAACCCAGACTCCCTCTGGGCTGCACAACTATGTTGCCCCTGTGGACAGTAGTTCTCTTCTGGCAGCTATCAACTATGTTGCCCCTGTGGACAGTAGTTCTCTTCTGGTAGCTATCAACTATGTTGCCCCTGTGGACAGTAGTTCTCTTCTGTCAGCTATCAACTATGTTGCCCCTGTGGACAGTAGTTCTCTTCTGGCAGCTATCAACTATGTTGCCCCTGTGGACAGTAGTTCTCTTCTGGTAGCTATCAACTATGTTGCCCCTGTGGACAGTAGTTCTCTTCTGTCAGCTATCAACTATGTTGCCCCTGTGGACAGTAGTTCTCTTCTGGCAGCTATCAACTATGTTGCCCCTGTGAACAGTAGTTCTCTTCTGGTAGCTATCAACTATGTTGCCCCTGTGGACAGTAGTTCTCTTCTGGCAGCTATCAACTATGTTGCCCCTGTGGACAGTAGTTCTCTTCTGGCAGCTATCAACTAGGTTGCCCCTGTGGACAGTAGTTCTCTTCTGGCAGCTATCAACTATGTTGCCCCTGTGGACAGTAGTTCTCTTCTGGTAGCTATCAACTATGTTGCCCCTGTGGACAGTAGTTCTCTTCTGGTAGCTATCAACTATGTTGCCCCTGTGGACAGTAGTTCTCTTCTGGTAGCTATCAGTCTCCAACGCTTTGAGTAGACCCAACTCTAAACAGCCACCACCTACAGTACATGGGCTTTCTAGGAGTTTCTGTGCCCAGTGTTCTTGGTGCCCATCTTGACCTGAGGACCCTTCAACCACCCGTGGTTGGGAGTTGGGAGTTTGAAACCCACCCAGTCTGTTTTCACCTCCACCACCATGACCTCCTAACATTTAAAGCGTAATGCTGTATTGAATTAAGGCTTCGTCAACTCCTCTCTTCCTGGACTTAGTCATTCTAAAGGAAACAGCCAGGCTCCAATGGAATACAGAGGAAAATAAAGTCACCCCCCCACTCACTCACTCACTCACTCACTCACTCACTCACTCTCTTACCCACTCACTCACTCACCCACTCACTCACTCACTCACTCACTCACTCACTCACTCACTCACTCACCACTCACTCTCTCACTCTCTTACCCACTCACTCACTCACTCACCACTCACTCACTCACTCACTCACTCTTACCCACTCACTCACCCACTCACTCACTCACTCACTCACCCACTCACTCACTCACTCTCTCACCCACCCACTCACTCACTCACTCACTCACTCACTCACTCACTCACTCTCTCACTCTCTTACCCACTCACTCACTCGCTCACTCACCCACTCACTCACCACTCACTCACTCACCCACTCACTCACTCTCTCTTTCACTCACTCACTCACTCACTCACCCACCCACCCACTCACTCACTCACTCACTCACTCACTCACTCACTCACTCACTCACTCACTCACTCACTCACTCACTCACTCTCTCACTCTCTTACCCACTCACTCACCCACTCACTCGCTCACTCACCCACTCACCCACTCACTCACTCACTCACTCACCACTCACTCACTCACTCACTCTCTCACTCTCTTACCCACTCACTCACCCACCCACTCACTCACTCACTCACTCACTCACTCACTCACTCACTCACTCACTCACTCACTCACTCTCTCACTCTCTTACCCACTCACTCACCCACTCACTCGCTCACTCACCACTCACTCACTCACTCACTCACTCACTCACTCACTCGCTCACTCTCTTACCCACTCACTCACCCACTCGCTCACTCACTCACTCACTCACTCACTCACTCACTCACTCACTCACTCACTCACTCACTCACTCACTCTCTTACCCACTCACTCACTCACCACTCACTCACTCACTCACTCACTCACTCACTCATTCTCTCACTCACTCACTCTCTCACTCTCTTACTCACTCACTCACCCACTCACTAACTAACAAACTCACTCAGTAACTCACTCACTTACTCGCCCACTCACTAGGTATTTGTCAGTATACTGGCCCTCTCTGATTCAGACAATTAGCACTCAGAGGGCAATCTACAGTCTTCTGTTTAGTCTGTAACTCCAGGGGTCATGATTTATCCTCTTAGAGTGAGCCACATGCATAACATTAGGCCAACTGACAAACAATGCTATGAATCGTCTCCTTACACTGAATGTGCAATGCAGGTATTATTTAGTATTGGCTGTACACCCAAAGGTACCTTGGTTAATGGATAGATTAGTGTTATTGTGTCACCTACAGGCAGAAACGTTTTGTAAAGAAAACAATTCCTAAAGTCATAATTTCTGTTAATGTAATTTCTTTAGAAACAATTTAAAATATATATTTGATCAATGAAATAAAAATCAACATATCAGCCAGGGTTGGAATGACACTTTAGAGTGTTTGTGCACATCACCTGCGAGTGCGAGACGAGTGGGGCATTGCTCAAGGAGAGAGAGACAGGTAGCCTTTAAAATATGATAGAGAACAGACTAGCCAATTCAAAACATACTTGGTAGCCAATTCAAAACATACCTTGTACTCTAGATAACTGTTTAGCTATTGTTAGCATGTATTCATATTTTTGTCATGTCCTAGCGGACTCAACTCAAGTCGAGTTTAGTCTGCTAGTCATTTCCCGAAAAGCTTTCCACTGACACTAGCAAATAAGGCCATACAAAGTTGATTCACTTTCTTGAACGATTCATATGATTCATTTAGACTATTCTTTTTGACAAAATGAACAATTCACTTCGCCATTGTATTAGTTGGGATTCAGGTCAATCACGGTGAAACGGCTAGCTTAGTTAGCGGTGGTGCGCACTAAATAGCGTTTCAATCGGTGACGTCACTTGCTCTGAGACCTTGAAGTAGTAGTTCCCCTTGCTCTGCAAGGGCCGTGGATTTGTGGAGCGATGGGTAACGATGCTTCGAGGGGTGACTGTTGTTGATGTGTGCAGAGGGTCCTTGGTTCGAGCCCGGGTATGGGCGAGGGGACGGTCTAAAGTCATACTGTTACAAAGGCATGAAACGTATTTGGTTGTAATGTTGCAATGTTTATACATCAAGGCTGGTCAATCATTTTCCAGGAGAGCCAATGGGTGTGCAGGCTTTTATTCCAGTCCCCCTCTAACAAACCACATTTTACAATGAGCTGCTTAACCGGACCTTGATAAGCTGTCTCTGATGTGTTTGAGCAGGGCTTGATGAAAAGTCTGCACACCCAGTAGCTCTCCAGACTGAGGGTTGACCCCATGCACTGGCATACCGGACACTCTCCGCAGCCCCCACAAGGTGGGGGGGGGGGCACAAGCTCTGGGGGCCCATGCGCCAGTCTTCGATGCCTAAACATTTTTTATGTAATAAATCATCTTGACAGTAACCCTTAAAAAGTCATTCATTCATGAACATTTTTCATTTCCATATGTACTAGGAAGCAAAGTGTTTGTTTCTTGGGCTTCAGGAATGTGTCTGAAAAAGTGCCCCAAGTCTTGAAAAATCAAAAATTTAACTGGTTTGTACAAGGGGAATATCGGCAAACAAATGCCGTGGTCAAGACTACGACGGTGCCAGTGCAATGAGTGGAGGTTACTCAGATGATCAAAAGTGCATATCAGACCAAGAACCTAAAGCGTCTTAGGTAGTTCTTGATAAGTTTTAGTTTAGAAAACCATCTCTTCGCAGAAGAGACAGTTACAGGGATGCTAAAAACAGCTTAGTTACCTTAGCAACATCAGGGAAACTGGGCAGAAGGGAGTGGTGATTCAAATACAGCAGTTCTGCAACATCTTTAATTGAGCCTCTCATTCTCCTTCATTTCCTATAGGAAGCTCTGAAGACAGGTCAGATACTGGACAGCTAATAAATTAGCAGATGCAAACAGTTTATCATATTTAGCGGACAACAGTTCTGGAGAGCTTGAGCAAATAAAGCGGTTTTTGATTTTGATTCATATTGGTGAACCGGCGTTTGAGTTGTGTGGTTGCAGTATTAACTGCCCCTTATCTCTGGAAGATCTTGGCATTCATCATTCAAGACTAAGTTTAAATTGTGTGCAGCGCAATGGACATATAATGCACAATGTCTTAGGACAGACTGCCTGGGTTGGCAACACTCACTATAGAAAACTGTCGGGACCACAACCTGGACCTACAGGCCAGGGGAGCCTCTCATGTTGGATTTAATTTGATTTAGGCTTAATTGAATTTACCTTGAATATTGCAGCCTATATGTGTAGGCTATTAGCCAGACAAAACCTGCTGAGTTCAACAATAAATAGTGGCTGAATTTATCATCAAGCCGACTACATTTTTCCTCACTGTAAGTCTATTTGATGTGTAATTTTTATTTTTAAAAGTTTATAAATAGGACCTTCACTACTGGTCAAAAGTTTTAGAACACCTACTTATTCAAGGCTTTTTGTTTATTTGTACTATTTTCCACATTGTATAACACATATGGATGAAATAAACTTATGGAATTATGTAGTAACCAAAAAAGTGTTAAACAAATCAAAATATATTTTAGATTTGACATTTTTCAAATAGCCACCCTTTGCCTTGATGACAGCTTTGCACACTCTTGGCATTCTCTCAACCAGCTTCATGAGGTAGTCACCTGGAATGCATTTCAATTAACAGGTGTGCCTTATTAAAAGTTAATTTGTGCAATGTATTTCTTCTCAATGCGTTTGAGCCAATCAGTAGTGTTGTGACAAGGTAGGGGTGGTATACAGAAGATAGCCCTATTTGGGAAAAGACCAAGTTCATATTATGGCAATAACAGCTCAAATAAGCAAAGAGAAACGACAGTCCATTATTACTTTAAGACATGGTCAGTCAATACGGAACATTTCAAGAACTTTGAGTGCAGTCGCAAAAACAATCAAGCGCTATGATGAAACTGACTCTCATGACAACCACCACAGGAATGGAAGACCCAGAGTTACCTCTGCTGCAGAGGATACGGTTTATTTGAGTTACCAGCCTCAGAAATTGCAGCCCAAAAACATGCTTCACAGAGTTCAAATAACAGACACTGTGGAGGAGACTGTGAGTCAGGCCTTCATGGTCGAATTGCTGCAAAGGAACCCCTACTAAAGGACACCAATAAGAATAAGAGACTTGCTTGGCCCAAGAAACACGAGCAATGGACATTAGACCGGTGGAAATTTGTCCTTTGGCCTGGAGTCCAAATGGGAGATTTTTGATTCAAACCACTGTGTGAGACGCAGAGTAGGTGAACGGATTTGTTACGTTCTGACCACAGTTCTTTTGTGTTTTCCTTGTTTTAGTGTTGGTCAGGACTTGAGCTGGGTGGGCATTCTATGTTTTGTGTGTCTAGGTTGTTTTTCTGTGTTCGGCCTAGTATGTTTCTCAATCAGAGGCAGGTGTCGTTAGTTGTCTCTGATTGGGAATCATACTTAGGTAGCCTGGTTGTGTTTTTGTGGGTGATTGTTTCCGTGTCTATGTTTTACACCACACGGTACTGTTTTCGGTTTTCACATTTGTTGTTTTTGTAAATTGAAGTGTTCAGTTTATGTGTTTTAATAAACAACCATGGACACTTATTACGCCACATATTGGTCCTCCGATCCTTCTCGCCTCTCCTCTTCAGACGAAGAGGAGGAAAACCATTACAGGATTATCTCCGCATTTGTATTTCCCACCGTGAAGCATGGAGGAGGAGGTGTTATGGTGTAGGGGTGCTTTTCTGATGATTTATTTAGAATTCAAAGCACACTTAACCAGCATGGCTACCACAGCATTCTGCAGCGATACGCCATTCCATCTTGTTTGGGCTTAGTGGGACTATCATTTGTTTTTCAACATGACAATGACCCAACACACCTCCAAGCTGTGTAAGGGCTATTTTATCAAGAAGGAGAGTGATGGAGTGCTGCACCACAATCCCCCGACCTCAACCAAATTGAGATGGTTTGGGATGAGTCCAACCGCAGAGTGAAGGAAAAGCAGCCAACAAGTGCTTAGCAAATGTGTCCTTCAAGGCAAAGGGTGGCTATTTGAAGAATCTCAAATATAAATATATTTTGATTTGTTTAACACTTTTTTGGTTACTTCATGATTCTATATGTGTTATTTCATATTTTTGATGTCTTCACTATTATTCTAAAATGTAGAAAAGAGTTAAAAATTAAGAAAAACCCTTGAATTAGTAGGTGTACTAAAACTTTTGACCGGTAGTGTAAATAGCAGCTAAATACAGTATATAGCTCTAGATAGTACACTGCATAATGAAACAAGCCCTAGTAAACTAGTGTTTTGAGGGTGGACTGACTGTATTATTTGGCATTAATAGACTGTTTTTCCACACAACAACTTTCTATCTGGGGCTGGGAGAGAGCACAAGGATGGCTCAAGTCTTGCACGTTCAGGTAGCCTATACAGGACAGCTGTATATTCTAAAAAATCTATTGGTAGCTGATTAGTATTCTGTTGTATGGAAAAGGTATTTGACAATCTGCAGTGTTTAAATTTCCAACATGAATTACTGAAAAAGTAATTGCATTATCACCACCAGCCAGCAGTCTAAAAATGGCAGCATTGCGACACCTTGTACAGCTTCGTGAAATGTTAGGCTTAACCTGAGAAAATGACGACCAAATAGACCTACCAATAAACATTTATCCATTAGCTAAAGCAAAGCTGAGCCATTACACCATAGAAAGCCTATCATCGATTTGATAGTCATGCAGCCGCATAGACATGTTGCAATTTCAGCACCATGGACATTGATCGGTAGTTTACTTTGTGAGTGGCTGTCTGGCTGACACGTTCAGTTAAAATGTTTCGCTCCTAGCAGTGAGTCACGTGGCCTTGGCCAGCTATATAAAGCAGGCAGACATGCATTGAAGCATTCAGTTACTGTTGGATTGAACGTTAGAATGGGCAAAACGGGTGACGTAAGCGACTTTATTTTTATTTTGTATTATTATTATTTTTTTACCCCCTTTTTCTCCCCAATTTCGTGGTATCCAATTGTTAATCGTTACTGTCTTGTCTCATTGCTACAACTCCCGTACGGGCTCGGGAGAGACAAAGGTCGAGAGCTGGAACCAGGCATGCCGGTTCCAGTATCTCAGAAACGGATGTCCTCCTGGGCTTATCACGCATGACAGTGTCTAGGGTTTACCGAGAATGGTGCGATAAACAAAAAACATCAGAAGCGTCAGAAGCAGTCCTGTGGCCGAGAACAGCACGTTGATGAAAGGTCGAAGGAGAATGGCACGAATCGTGCAAGTTAACAAGCGGGCCACACACAGGCAAATAACGGCGCAGTACAACAGTGGTGTGCAGAACGGCATCTCGGAACACACAACTCGTGCTTCCTTGTAGCGGATGGGCTATTATTGCAGCAGACGTCCACACCGGGTTCCACTGTCAGATAAAAACAACAAGAAGCTCCATTGGGCAGGCGGTCACCAACACACAATTAAGGATTGGAAAAACACTGTCTGGTCCAACAAATCCCGGTTCCTGTTGCGTCATGCTGATGGCAAAGTCAGGATTTGGCGTAAGCAGCATGAGTCCATGGCCCCATCCTGCCTAGTGACAATGGTGGTGGTGGTGTAATGTTGTGCGGAATATTTTCCTGGCACACATTAGGTTGCTTGATACCAATTGAGCAACGTTTCCATTTCCTGAAGAATTCAGGCTGTTCTGGAGGCAAAGGGAATCCAACCCGGTACTAGATGTACCTAACAAACTGGCCACTGAGTGTACATACATAGACGCTGCCAATTGTTGGTAATGGAAATTTGTATAAAAATCATGGAAAAGTCATGAAATTCCATCTGTCAATATGTGTAGGTAGTTACCAGGCTAAGAAGTGACCAGCCAGTGTGAATTGTGTATTGTGTAAAATCAAAAGAATAATAGTCTGGCTACAGTATGTACTGTAGGTTGAAGGTGCTCTTTCTCTCTCTCCATTTCTCCCCGTCGCTCTCTTTCTTTTGCTCTCTCTCCCTCTCTCTCTCTGGCTCTCTCTCTGTCTCTCTCTCCTTCTCTCTGTTGCTCTCTTTCCCTCTCTCTCTGACTCTCTCTCTGGCTCTCTCTGTCATTCACTCTCTCTCCTTCTCTCTGTTGCTCTCTCTTCCTCTCTCTCTGGCTCTCTCTCTGTCTCTCTCTGTCGTTCACTCTCTCCTTCTCTCTGTTGCTCTCTCCCTCTGTCTCTCTCTGTCGTTCACTCTCTCTCCTTCTCTCTGTTGCTCTCTCTCCCTCTCTCTCTGTCTCTCTCTGTCGTTCACTCTCTCTCCTTCTCTCTGTTGCTCTCTCTCCCTCTCTCTCTGTCTCTCTCTGTCGTTCACTCTCTCTCCTTCTCTCTGTTGCTCTCTCTCCCTCTCTCTCTGTCGTTCACTCTCTCTCCTTCTCTCTGTTGCTCTCTCTCCCTCTCTCTCTCTGGCTCTCTCTCTGGCTCTCTCTGTCGTTCACTCTCTCTCCTTCTCTCTGTTGCTTACTCTCTCTCTCTCTCTGGGCTGTGCAGTGAGCTTGTGTTCAAGACAGGAAAGTGGGTGAGACTACAGTCTGGACTCATTGTCCCTGTTCCTAATCAAAGGGTTCTGGCTACGTGATTTTAGCAGCGCAGAGTATAGCCAGCCTCCTTGGTGCCTTTTTGATTCGACGTATTGTCTGAATGACTATTTATTTCAGTGTTTATTAATAATGTCAGGGAGCAAGTTTTAGCTTGAAAGGTACACTCAGCGATGTACAAAGTAATAAACAGCAGTAGTGGGTACATTTCCGCAACAACTAAATGTATTGACGCACAAGGCTAAACTTGGCTGTTTTGGTGCCGTAGCTACCACGTTGTAGCAGCGTGAAGCGAACCCGCGCACATGCACAGATACCCTGTGTGACTGTGTGAGAGCAAAGCATCGGGCTCATCGCAATATCTGCGGAGATGCTTGTTGCAACGTCATAACGCTGAGTCTACCTTTAACGAAATCCATTTGTTATTCAAGCATGTGATATTGTAGAGCTCTGCAAGCATCAGCTTTGTCTTCCAGAGAGTAGTCATTGAGCGTAGGATGACAATGAAGATGTCTTTATGATTTCCACTCAAGGCTATTCTGTCCAGTAGATTTCGCTTTGTTCGGACTTGGCAAATCAATGAAATCAGTGAAAGCCAGGACTGACAAATGTGATGCACGCACCTTTGCGTGGGAGGTCTACAACATTTAACGTAACGCCACATACTTAACCTGAGTTGACTCAGCCTTACCTCTCTGTGACCTGTTGAGTACTTTCAACCAAGAGTACAAACAACCCTTTTGGGAATACTCTGGGAAGTAGGTACATGACTCCCTCTCACCCCCCACTTCTGAGAGAGAGAAAAGAAAACAGTGGCTAAGTTTCGTTTGAGACAGTAGCAGTTTGATCTGTTAGTGATGTGGGACGAGTCTGGACTGGCATGCAGTCGGCTGGTTGTATGCCTGTATGCCACTATAGACGGGAACGGGAGGGGAGGGGAGAGGGGAGGAGTCTATCACCAGGCTATCTGTCCGTCCTCCTCGCTCTGCACAAGCTTATGTGAGACTGGAGCCTCTATGGGCAGCATTCACAACAGAGCACAGCACAATACACACGCAATCATACACCACCAAGCCATGTATACAATCACATATTGTGTACTGTACATGCTCAGTTCACATCCACACTCATAAACCTAGAAACTAATGAACCTGGCAATAAACACGCTATGCAGACATACAAACATAACACCTACGTGTGCGTGTGAAATGCATAGAGTACAATCAAAATAAACAGCCATGTCTAGCTACCCCAGATACCATACCATTGAAGAGTGTCCCACGTAATGCCTGTTCTCCATGACTTCCGTTTGACCTTTATTCAGACACCACGGACTGTCCTCATGTATACCAGCTTTCTCTCCCTCTTTCTCTGCCTTGCTCTCCCTCTCTCCCCCTTTCTCTCCCCCTTTCTCTCCCTTTCTCTCCCACTTTCTCTCCCTCTTTCTCTCCCTCATTCACCCACCCTATTTCCATCTTTAAGCATGTTGAACTTGAACATGCAAAATGTATTGCTATATCAATAGGTGATTTTTTGACAAAGTATGTATATTTTTGCACCAACTTCAATAATTATCTGAAGGAAAATAGCCCATATTCTCTATATGGACACCATTTGGTATCTGCGTGTTAGCTCGAGAATTTAGGTGTAGTAATCTGGAGAAAGAATAACATAACATTATAATGCCCAGGTCTCGGATAACTCTCATTGGAATCGGGCATGTACTTAAAACTACTTAGTTAATATGGTTCAGCTGTAGTTGTATACTTAAAACGACTTGGTTAACATGGTTCAGTTGTAGTTTAGGGTGGTGTACTTTAGCATGGTGTAGTTTAGCGTGGTGTAGTTTAGCGTGGTGTAGTTTAGCATGGTGTACTTTAGCGTGGTGTACTTTAGCGTGGTGTAGTTTAGCGTGGTGTACTTTAGCGTGGTGTAGTTTAGCGTGGTGTACTTTAGCGTGGTGTACTTTAGCGTGGTGTACTTTAGCGTGGTGTAGTTTAGCGTGGTGTAGTTTAGCGTGGTGTACTTTAGCGTGGTGTACTTTAGCGTGGTGTAGTTTAGCGTGGTGTACTTTAGCGTGGTGTAGTTTAGCGTGGTGTACTTTAGCGTGGTGTACTTTAGCGTGGTGTACTTTAGCGTGGTGTAGTTTAGCGTGGTGTACTTTAGCGTGGTGTACTTTAGCGTGGTGTAGTTTAGCGTGGTGTACTTTAGCGTGGTGTAGTTTAGCGTGGTGTAGTTTAGCGTGGTGTAGTTTAGCATGGTGTACTTTAGCGTGGTGTAGTTTAGCGTGGTGTAGTTTAGCGTGGTGTACTTTAGCGTGGTGTAGTTTAGCGTGGTGTACTTTAGCGTGGTGTAGTTTAGCGTGGTGTAGTTTAGCGTGGTGTACTTTAGCGTGGTGTAGTTTAGCGTGGTGTACTTTAGCGTGGTGTACTTTAGCGTGGTGTACTTTAGCGTGGTGTACTTTAGCGTGGTGTACTTTAGCGTGGGCAGACAACAATATTTCCAGATAGAAATAAATATTAAGGGCAGTTTGTTCTTCTAAGTATTTGAACCAGTGTCTGCACAGCAGGGGTCGTGTCTCATGTTCAAAGCTATTCTCATTATGTCTCTTTTTAGAACTTCTAGGAAATGTATTACTCACTATTGATCATGGGCTGGTCCATGGGTCCTAGTGAATAATAATTACGCGTGTGTGCACGCGTAAGTTGACATTTATTGTTGGAGTCCTGGAGGCAGAACTGAGCAATTTCAATTTAGATTTCCCCCTGCAAATTCAAAGTGAGCTACATTGTAAAAATGTATGAAAACAAAAACGTGCTTTTTGGTCATAATTTAAGGTTAGGGTTAGCAGTGTGGTGAAGGTTAAGTTTAGGATGAACGGCTTTGTGACTGTGTCAGTTGGTAACCGCTCTGCAGAATTGCCTCCAGGACAAGTTTCATTACAAAAAAACACTAACCTGTGTGTGTGTTTCTACGCGCACGTGTACGTACATGCATATGTGTGTGTGCATATGCCTGAGTGTTTGTGTCTTTCGGGCTGAATGGGGATCTCATTTGAAGCGGAGGGAGGGAGGTTAACTGTCAGAGCAGAGAGTTGCTGTGTACGTAATGGAAAAATCACTCCACAAGATTAACATGAAACACAGGAAATGCTCTCAATTGAGCCTGATTGGTGTGTGTGTGTGTGTGTGTGTGTGTGTGTGTGTGTGTGTGTGTGTGTGTGTGTGTGTGTAATATAACATTTGTATGCCTGCCAAAATCATGAGTTTAAGGTCCTGACAATGGTGACAATAGTTCCTGTTAATTTACCATATGTACAGTTGAAGTCAGAAGTTTACATACATTTAGGTTGGAGTCATTAAAACTTGTTTTTTAACCACTCCACAAATTTCTTGTTAACAAACTAAAATTTTGGCAAGTTGGTTAGGACATCTACTTTGTGCATGACAGAAGTAATTCTTCCAACAACTGTTTACAGACAGATTATTTCACTTATAATTCACTATATCACAATTCTAGTTGGTCAGAAGTTTACGTACACTAAGTTGACTTTTAACAGCTTGGAAAATTCCAGAAAATTATGTCATGGCTTTAGAAGCTTCTGATAGGCTAATTGACATCATTTGAGTTAATTGGAGGTGTACCTGTAGATGTATTTCAAGGCCTACCTTCAAACTCAGTGCCTCTTTGCTTGACATCATGGGAAAATCAATAGAAATCAGCCAAGACCTCAGAAAAAAGTGGTAGACCTCCACAAGTCTGGTTCATCCTTGGGAGCAATTTCCAAATGCCTGAAGGTACCACGTTCATCTGGACAAACAATAGTACGCAAGTATAAACACTATGGGACCACGCAGTCATCATACCGCTCAGGAAGGAGACGCATTCTGTCTCCTAGAGATGAACGTACTTTGGTGTGAAAAGTGCAAATCAATCCACGAACAACAGCAAAGGACCTTGTGAAGATGCTGGAGGAAACAGGTGCAAAAGTATCTATATCCACAGTAAAACGAGTCCTATATCGACATAACCTGGAGGCCGCTCAGCATGGAAGAAGCCACTGCTCCAAAACCGCCATAAAATAGCCAGACTACGGTTTGCAACTGCACATGGGGACAAAGAGCGTACTTTTTGAAGAAATGTCCTCTGACCTGAGGAAACAAAAATAGAACTGTTTGGCAGCATCATTTTGTGGGGGTGCTTTGCTGCAGGAGGGACTGGTGCACTTCACAAAATAGATGGCATCACGAGGCAGGAAAATTATGTGGATATATTGAAGCAACATCTCAAGACAATCAGTTAAAGTTAAAGATTGGTCGCAAATGAGTTTTCCAAATGGACAATGACCCCAAGCATACTTCCAAAGTTGTGGCAAAATGACTTAAGGACAACAAAGTCAAGGTATATGAGTGGCCATCACAAAGCCCTGACCTCAACCCTATAGAACATTTGTGGGCAGAACTGAAAAAGCATGTGCGAGCAAGGAGGCCTACAAACCTGACTCCGTTACAGCAGTTTTGTCAGGAGGAATGGGCTAAAATTCACCCAACTTATTGTGGGAAGCTTGTGGAAGGCCACCTGAAACGTTTGACCCAAGTTCAACAATTGAAAGACAATGCTACCAAACACTAATTGAGTGTATGTGAACTTCTGACCCACTGGGAATGTGATGAAAGAAATAAAAGCTGAAATAAATAATTCTCTCTACTATTATTCTGACATTTCACATTCTTAAAATAAAGTGGTGATCCTAACTGACCTAAGACAGGGAATTGTTACTTGTATTAAATGTCAGGAATTGTGAAAAACTGTTGTATAAATGTATGTATTTGGCTAAGGTGTATGTAAACTTCTGACTCCAACTGTATACTCGTACAGCTGTTTTTTTTTCTGTTTTGCCAGCAATAATCTCAGTTGGAGTTTATTGGTTGGAAGCACACTCTGACGCAAGTTTCTTCTTGGGGTTTTAATGTCAGATTTTATTTTATTTTTATTCATGAGAGATGTGGCCCATGTTGGTGCATGGTATGATATGTTATCCGTTGTAACTCCTCACCAGCCAGCTTAAGACTCAAAAGCTATTTCATATTTGAGAAATGCCTTGCAGCATTGCAATTTCTGTCATGTGATTTCTCTCCAAAAGGCCTTCTCTCTAGAGCGAAATGGGCTGACTGTGCAAGGAAGTAAAGAGACATTCAAGGGCCAGAACTTTGATCAAACTACCAACATGATAGCATTGGTACCTGACTGCTTCTACCTGCAAGACTTAAAGGGTTCTGCAACTGTCCCCATATGAGAACCGTTTTTAGTTTGAGGTAGAACCCTTTTTGGTTCCAGTTAGAACTCTTTTGGGTTCCATGTAGAACCCTCTGGAAACAGTTTTGCATGGTACCCAAAAGGGTTCTATCTAAAAAATAAAAAAAAGAGTTCTATCTGGAACCAAAATTAGTTATTCAAAGGGTTCTCCTATGGGGACAGCCGAATAACCCTTTTTTCTAAGAGCGCACTACTGTTAGTCGCTTTGGATGAAAGATTCTGCTAAATTGCATATTATATATTATATTATTCAACAACAACAAATCCAGTCAAAGCAAAATCATTGGCATTGGCACTCAGGTTATCTAAGTGTAACTGTCACAGGGTATATACTCAATGAACTTCTTCAAATAACTATCATTCCATTAGTGCTCTTGAACACCTGCTGCTACACATGGAGAGAGCACTGGAATACAGTGCTGTGCAATAAAATCATTGATCATTGTCATAATCTATTGTGCAGACTACATCAAATATCTAATTTAAGACTCGCTGGGTCATTGTGTTGTATTCATTTTCCTTGCCGCAGGTAGATTCATTTTTAGAACTGAAATCATTGGAAAAGGAAATTGAAAAGAAAATTGTGTTCAAGGTTAGCTTGACCTTAAAGCTACAAGTGCCTTTGTACTAAAATGTCTACTTGAGATTATGGCTGTGTCCGAAATCTGACTTCCATACTACTTAATTAAACTTCATACTGTGTACTAAACTACATACTGTACTATTTAGAATGTACTCTTTTTAAAAAATGAATGCAGTAAGCAACACATATCAATCAGCATACTAGGTTCATCCTACTGAGAATGCCTCATCTAATGCTCACTTGCATTGATTACTGCCATTGGTTCATTTTGGTAAAGCGCGACTCTTTGTCAGACACACGTGGATCTCAAAAGACGATTCTCTTCCTCAATAGTGTGCAGAAAATTCTACTAGATGAAAAGTCCAAATTAGTATGTCATCTGTCATTTAAAGCATACAGTACACATGTTTTATTTTCTTCACATACTATCAAACTGAATTGTTTCGCAAACACAAAATGTCTCCTATTTAGAACTCAAGTACAGGTATTCGGAAATGGCCCATGTTTACTTGATGTTTTGACATGTCACGTTGTATAATGATAGGAGACAGGAGCAGGAATGCAAAAATAGTTTTAAAAATGTTTCTTCCCAAAATAGCATACGTAATTTTAAAAAATGGTTTTACTTTTATTTAACTAGGCAAGTCAGTAAAGAAAAAAAATCTGATTTACAATGACAGCCAACACTGGGTGCCACCCTATGGGAATCCCAAACACATGTTGTGATACAGTCTGGATTTGAACCAGGTTGTCTGTAGTGTCTCCTACTAGCTGAGATGCAGTGCCTTAGACCACTGCACCACTTGGGAGCCCATGAACATGATGGGGACGAAGCCCAAAGCAAAAACGTGCACATACAGTTGAAGTCGGAAGTTTACATACACCTTAGTCAAATGCATTTAAACTCAGTTTTTCACAATTCCTGACATTTAATCCTAGTAAAAATGCCCTGTTTTAGGTCAGTTAGGATCACCACTTTAGTAGTACATCCACAGGTACACCTCCAATTGACTCTAATGATGTCAATTAACCTATCAGAAGCTTCTAAAGCCACGACATCATTTTCGGGAATTTTCCAAGCTGTTTAAAGGCACAGTCAACTTAGTGTTTGTGAGCTTCTGACCCACTGGATTCAGTGAATTATAAGTGAAATAATCTGTCTGAAAACAATTGTTGGAAGAATTACTTGTGTCATGCACAAATTAGATGTTCTAACCGACTTGCCAAAACTGTAGTTTGTTAACAAGAAATTTGTGGAGTGATTGAACAATGAGTTTTATTACTCCAACGTAAGTGTATGTAAACTTCCGACTTCAACTATATTTGGCTAAGGTGTATGTAAACATCCGACTTCAACTGTATATAGATGTCCTAGGCTACTTCTTTCAGGTAATACATTCACTGCAGTATTAGCCTTATGCCTTATATTTAGATCATTAATGATGGAGTATGCATAATAAGCTTCTAATTTATACCCTCTGTCTCTTGCGCAATACCCACGCACCTGTGCTCCACTGGCCTCTCCTTAAAAACCACCAACTCCTTAGCTCTTGGAGTACCATTTTTTTTAGCATTTCTTATACCAGTAGACTATTCGAAGAGGGATGCAAGCTCTTGTTTGCTGAATGTTAAATATAGCGGCCAGTAGAACTCACAGGTAGTTTGAAAGAAGAGCGAACGCGCAATGACAGTAGGCTATAGCAGTTATTTATTCCGACCCATAAACATTCAATCTTCATAAAGAGAGGAGAAAGCCTTCTGCATTTATTTCTAGTCCTATATTATTCAATGATGTCATTAGAATGATGAAAATAAGGACAATGAAACGTATTTAATTTAACTGTTGAAAGCGAGGAATGAATGAAGCGACAATAAAGAGAGAAATAGGAAGTAGGCTAATAACAGCAGGGGAAATATTATGAAAGGTGTACAGTATAGGCGTCGGCCTACTAATTATACAAATAGGCCCTATTATATTTCAAAATTAAAATCTAATTCACTAGCCTATACTTGTAACTTACTGCACCAGAATCGCATGTTCTCTCCCTGCTTTATCATGGTTAGAATAATGTGTGTAATTCCAGTCCATATAATACAGTATTATATACTGAGTGTACAAAACATGATGACACCTGCTCTTTCCATTACATAGACTGACCAGGTGAATCCAGATGAAATCTATGATCCCTTATTGGTTTCACTTGTTAAATCCACTTCAATCAGTGTAGATGAAGGGGAGGGGACAAGTTCTAGAAGGATTTTTAAGCCTTGAGACAATTGATACTTGGATTGTGTGTGTGCCATTCAGAAGGTTTTGAATGGGCAAGGGTAGAGGAAAGCATTGGATTCAACATTGGCCAGCATCCCTGTGGAACGCTTTCGACACCTTGTAGAGTCTATGCCCCAATAAATTGAGCCTCTTTTGGGGGCAATAGGAGGGTGTGCAACTCAATATTAGGAATATGGTGTAAAGTACTAAGTACTTTATTTTACTATTTATATTTTTGACTACTTTTACTTTTACTTCACAACATTCCTTAAGAAAATATAGTACTTTTTACTCCATACATTTTCCTTGACCCCTAAGCATTTTGAATGCTTAGAGTAGGACATGGAAAAGGTCCAATTCACACACTTCTCAACAGAACATCCCTGGTCATCCCTACTGCCTCTGCTCTGGCGGACTCACTTTACACACGTGCTTCATTTGTAAATGATGTCTGAATGTTGGAGTGTGCCCCTGGCTATCCTTACATTGAAATGGTGTAGTCAGTCTGGTTTGCTAAATATAAGGAATTTGAAATTATTTATAACTTTACTTTTACTTTTGATACTGAAGTATATTTTAGCAATTTAATTTAATTTGATACTTAAGTATATTTTAAACCAAATACTTTTAGACTTTTACTCATGTAGAATTTTACTGGGTTACTTTGACTTTTATTTGAGTTATTTTCTATTAAGGTATCTTTACTTTTACTCAAGTATGACAATTGGGTACTTTTCCCACCACTGGGTGTCCTTAATATTTTGTATTCTCAGTGTACAATACAGTGCAGTAATACAGTTCACACTCAAAAAGATTAGCCTACTGGAGATAGTTTCATTTATTTACCCAAGAGAGCAAATAGCTATCTACATCTATGGGCTTTTGTGTTTTTCTGTCGTGTCTTATATGTATTGGATAAAAGCACAATCATCTGGGATTTTTGGGGCTTGGGCTCATTAAATGTCTTTAATGTAGGGCTCATAAAGTGTATGGCTCATAAAGTGTATGGCTTAATGTATGGCTCGGGCTCGGGATATACTTTTTGATCAAAGCTCTAATTAAATCCAGACATAGGGCTATTTATATGCTTTATAATGCTTTTGAATGACACGTCCGGTTTTGGCAGGAAGGACCTGGTTGACCGGGAGAAAAGTGATATATTCTCAGGATGGAACATTTGTAAAATATCAACAAAGTAATAACACAGATGAGGTGATGTGACCTGGTGGGTGGAAAGAGAGGGTGGGCTGACAGATATGGAAAGAGAGGGTGGGCTGACAGATATGGAAAGAGAGGGTGGGCTGACAGATATGGAAAGAGAGGGTGGGCTGACAGATATGCAAAGAGAGGGTGGGCTGACAGATATGGAAAGAGAGGGTGGGCTGACAGATATGGAAAGAGAGGGTGGGCTGACAGATATGGAAAGAGAAAGGGGGGCTGACAGATATGGAAAGAGAGGGTGGGCTGACAGATATGGAAAGAGAGGGTGGGCTGACAGATATGCAAAGAGAGGGTGGGCTGACAGATATGGAAAGAGAGGGTGGGCTGACAGATTGGAAAAGAGAGGGTGGGCTGACAGATATGGAAAGAGAGGGTGGGCTGACAGATATGGAAAGAGAGGGTGGGCTGACAGATTGGGAAAGAGAGGGTGGGCTGACAGATTGGGAAAGAGAGGGTGGGCTGACAGATATGGAAAGAGAGGGTGGGCTGACAGATATGGAAAGAGAGGGTGGGCTGACAGATTGGGAAAGAGAGGGTGGGCTGACAGATTGGGAAAGAGAGGGTGGGCTGACAGATATGGAAAGAGAGGGTGGGCTGACAGATATGGAAAGTGAGGGTGGGCTGACAGATATGGAAAGAGAGGGTGGGCTGAAAGATATGGAAAGAGAGGGTGGGCTGACAGATATGGAAAGAGAGGGTGGGCTGACAGATATGGAAAGAGGGTGGGCTGACAGATATGGAAAGAGAGGGTGGGCTGACAGATATGGAAAGAGAGGGTGGGCTGACAGATTGGGAAAGAGAGGGTGGGCTGACAGATTGGGAAAGAGAGGGTGGGCTGACAGATATGGAAAGAGAGGGTGGGCTGACAGATATGGAAAGAGAGGGTGGGCTGACAGATTGGGAAAGAGAGGGTGGGCTGACAGATATGGAAAGAGAGGGTGGGCTGACAGATATGGAAAGTGAGGGTGGGCTGACAGATATGGAAAGAGAGGGTGGGCTGAAAGATATGGAAAGAGAGGGTGGGCTGACAGATATGGAAAGAGAGGGTGGGCTGACAGATATGGAAAGAGAGGGTGGGCTGACAGATATGGAAAGAGAGGGTGGGCTGACAGATATGGAAAAAGAGGGTGGGCTGACAGATATGGAAATACATAGGGATGGGGCAGAGAGAGAGGGGGGAGATGTCCTGATGGAAACGTCTGGAACATCTTTGGAACATGAGGGCTTAGCACAAAATGTGGAGCTTGTAAGAGTGCACGCATGTATTCAAACGCTTTTTGAATTCTTGCAATGTACGCCAGATACCAGATGTTATTACATCATCCCCGATTTTCACAGCATAGATGAGTTGCCATATTCATACATAGCACATTGGGCCTCATGAGCCCTTAATTTGCGGCTCGCTGTGATTTTCCTATTTTCCATTCATAATACATAACAATGATACAATTTCAATTCAATGTGTTTAATGCATGCCTGAATCACTACATTGAATATATATATTGTTCCTTGGACGGCAGATAGATGGCAGTATAGCGCAGCTGTTGAACAGAAAGGCCGCAATAGATCGTTTGCCAAAATAGTACGCAACTGCTCAGCTACAGCGACCGACACATATCAGTTTGCTACTAGCTAATCTTGCAGTCTGGTAACCATGGATCGATTTATTGTAAAATAGAAACGTAAATCTATTGACAATGAAAATGAGGGTGGAGAGCTGGAGAACAAGGTGACAGCTATGAACAAACAACCACTGGAGAACCAGGAAAATCAGGAAGATGTCAGCGGGGAAATGCAGCTAGCTAAAGTAGCTAACAGAAATGTCAAAATAGCGTGGCTCCGGTGGCTAAGAGAAGGATGCGGTCGATTCAAGAAGCACACCGAAAGTTCCAAGAGACATGGACATACAAGTATTTTTTGTACTGCATAATGGGACTAGTTCACTTTGTCTTATTTACCAGAACAGAAGGCAGTCAATTGTTTTTAACGAGCAAATTTAGAACAACATTTCCAGTCGCACCATGCCCACTTTGACAAAACATATCCGCCACAAAGCAACCTCAGAAACAACCAAATAGCGCAACTCAAAGGACAACAACAAATGATGGACAAATCTAGCACTGTTGCAGAGAAAACGACAGAGGCAACATATGAGATTGCTTGGATACTGGCGAGAAACAAAGCCTTCACAGACGCGGATATTGTCCAAAAATGTCTTGGGCCTCAGCCCAAATAGTGTATGCTAATGTCACAAACAAGGAAGCTATTTTAAAGCAAATTAAGGGACTGCAACTCTCAGACTCGACTATAACAAGGGGCATAGAAGACATTGGCGAGGACATCGTTAAGCAACTGATTAATGACATATCCGTGGCACCGTGTTTTAGTATTGCGCTTGACGAAAGCACTGATGTAAGAGACATTGCCCGATTATGTGTTTGAGAATTGTGAAACAAAAACAGAGAAACAGGCTGACCAATGCACACCTTGATTGCCTCACAAGGATAGCAACAACAGACTATAAATTTAGAATGAATTCAATCAAGATGCAGAAGGGACATTTTCACTCATCCAACTACTGAGGTAACCCTTAATATGGGTCTTATACATGTGATGTAGCCTATTTGATGTGTGTGTATATATTTGTGTTGTGCTGTACATCAAATCAATTGCATGTGCTCTATTGCTCTGAATTTGCTCTCAATTGATAATTGATAATATTGGAAGAAAAAGTACAACAAATTCAAGATCTGTACGAACCTATGAATGATTGTATCAACCCAATGTGGCCCCCTTACAAAAAATTGTAACACTGCTCTATAGTAACATTACCTGCACTAATCAATGTTTTATAAGGATGAATGAACCCACCTAAACCTACCACTTCACTCCCAAGGAGAATCATGCAGATTGTTGATGTGTCCTTTTTAGGTCTCTCTGAAACAGAACAGTTGTGTAACGGCCTCACACACACACACACACACACAATCCCAGGTCGTGGAGGCTGTTTTGTGAAAACACCTTGGGCTGAATGGCATCTGTTAAAAGATGTTGACATATTTTCAGCAATCAACCATCAAACCCTGACCTGACTGGTTTCATGCCACTCCCTGGCATCTTTCATCAGACCTCTTATCTTCTCTCCTGTTCCTCCCCTCCTGCCATTTCCAACAGCACCCTCCATCTCTCGCTCGCTGCCCACAATAAAGGAGAGGAGCGATGGAGAGACACACGACTCTATGTCTGTGGAACATTCTGTGTGTGTTTGTGTGCATACTGTACGTGTGAACCAAGAGTAGCCTCCATAGTGCAGATAGCTCCTCACAGTGCTTTTGGCCTCCATACTGAGAAAGTCCTTTGGTGTTGTGTCTGTTCACTGAGTAGGAACACTGAGAGTATATTTGGCGTTGTGTCTGTCACTGAGTAGGAACACTGAGAGTATATTTGGCGTTGTGTCTGTCACTGAGTAGGAACACTGAGAGTATATTTGGCATTGTGTCTGTTCACTGAGTAGGAACACTGAGAGTATATTTGGCATTGTGTCTGTCAATGAGTAGGAACACTGAGAGTATATTTGGCATTGTGTCTGTTCACTGAGTAGGAACACTGAGAGTATATTTGGCATTGTGTCTGTTCAATGAGTAGGAACACTGAGAGTATATTTGGCATTGTGTCTGTTCACTGAGTAGGAACACTGAGAGTATATTTGGCATTGTGTCTGTTCAATGAGTAGGAACACTGAGAGTATATTTGGCATTGTGTCTGTTCACTGAGTAGGAACGCTGAGAGTATATTTGGCATTGTGTCTGTTCAATGAGTAGGAACACTGAGAGTATATTTGGCATTGTGTCTGTTCACTGAGTAGGAACACTGAGAGTATATTTGGCATTGTGTCTGTCAATGAGTAGGAACACTGAGAGTATATTTGGCATTGTGTCTGTCAATGAGTAGGAACACTGAGAGTATATTTGGCATTGTGTCTGTTCACTGAGTAGGAACACTGAGAGTATATTTGGCATTGTGTCTTTTCACTGTCCGGCGCCGACAGAGATGGCCGCCTCGCTTCGCGTTCCTAGGAAACTATGCAGTTTTTTGTTTTTTTACGTGTTATTTCTTACATTAGTACCCCAGGTCATCTTAGGTTTCATTACATACAGTCGAGAAGAACTACTGAATATAAGATCAGCGTCAACTCACCATCAAGAATATGTTTTCCTCGACGCGGATCCTGTGTTCTGCCTTACAAACAGGACAACGGAATGGATCGCATGCAGCGACCCAAGAAAACGACTCCGAAAAAGAGGGAAACGTAGCGGTCTTCTGGTCAGACTCCGGACAAGGGCACATCGCGCACCACTCCCCAGCATTCTTCTTGCCAATGTCCAGTCTCTTGACAACAAGGTTGATGAAATCCGAGCAAGGGTAGCATTCCAGAGGGACATCAGAGACTGCAACGTTCTCTGCTTCACGGAAACATGGCTTACTGGGAAGACGCTATCCGATGCGGTGCAGCCAACGGGTTTCTCCACGCATCGCGCCGACAGAAACAAACATCTTTCTGGTAAGAAGAGTGGCGGGGGCGTATGCCTCATGACTAACGAGACATGGTGTGATGAAGGAAACATACAGGAACTCAAATCCTTCTGTTCACCTGATTTAGAATTCCTCACAATCAAATGTAGACCGCATTATCTTCCAAGAGAATTCTCTTCGATTATAATCACAGCCGTATATACCCCCCAAGCAGACACATCGATGGCTCTGAACGAACTTTATTTAACTCTTTGCAAACTGGAAACCATTTATCCGGAGGCTGCATTCATTGTAGCTGGGGATTTTAACAAAGCTAATCTGAAAACAAGACTCCCTAAATTTTATCAGCATATCAATTGCGCAACCAGGGGTGGTAAAACCTTGGATCATTGTTACTCTAACTTCCGCGACGCATATAAGGCCCTGCCCCGCCCCCCTTTCGGAAAAGCTGACCACGACTCCATTTTGTTGATCCCTGCCTACAGGCAGAAACTTAAGCAAGAGGCTCCCACGCTGAGGTCTGTCCAACGCTGGTCAGACCAAGCTGACTCCACACTCCAAGACTGCTTCCATCACGTGGACTGGGACATGTTTCGTATTGCGTAAGATAAAAATATTGACGAATACGCTGATTCGGTGTGCGAGTTCATTAGAACGTGCGTTGAAGATGTCGTTCCCATAGCAACGATAAAAACATTCCCTAACCAGAAACCGTGGATTGATGGCAGCATTCGCGTGAAACTGAAAGCGCAAACCACTGCTTTTAATCAGGGCAAGGTGTCTGGCAACATGACCGAATACAAACAGTGCAGCTATTCCCTCCGCAAGGCTATTAAACAAGCTAAGCGTCAGTACAGAGACAAAGTAGAATCTCAATTCAACGGCTCAGACACAAGAGGCATGTGGCAGGGTCTACAGTCAATCACGGACTACAAGAAGAAACCCAGCCCAGTCACGGACCAGGATGTCTTGCTCCCAGGCAGACTAAATAACTTTTTTGCCCGCTTTGAGGACAATACAGTGCCACTGACACGGCCTGCAACGAAAACATGCGGTCTCTCCTTCACTGCAGCCGAGGTGAGTAAGACATTTAAACGTGTTAACCCTCGCAAGGCTGCAGGCCCAGACGGCATCCCCAGCCGCGCCCTCAGAGCATGCGCAGACCAGCTGGCCGGTGTGTTTACGGACATATTCAATCAATCCCTATACCAGTCTGCTGTTCCCACATGCTTCAAGAGGGCCACCATTGTTCCTGTTCCCAAGAAAGCTAAGGTAACTGAGCTAAACGACTACCGCCCCGTAGCACTCACTTCCGTCATCATGAAGTGCTTTGAGAGACTAGTCAAGGACCATATCACCTCCACCCTACCTGACACCCTAGACCCACTCCAATTTGCTTACCGCCCAAATAGGTCCACAGACGATGCAATCTCAACCACACTGCACACTGCCCTAACCCACCTGGACAAGAGGAATACCTATGTGAGAATGCTGTTCATCGACTACAGCTCGGCATTCAACACCATAGTACCCTCCAAGCTCGTCATCAAGCTCGAGACCCTGGGTCTCGACCCCGCCCTGTGCAACTGGGTACTGGACTTCCTGACGGGCCGCCCCCAGGTGGTGAGGGTAGGCAACAACATCTCCTCCCCGCTGATCCTCAACACGGGGCCCAACAAGGGTGCGTTCTGAGCCCTCTCCTGTACTCCCTGTTCACCCACGACTGCGTGGCCACGCACGCCTCCAACTCAATCATCAAGTTTGCGGACGACACAACAGTGGTAGGCTTGATTACCAACAACGACGAGACGGCCTACAGGGAGGAGGTGAGGGCCCTCGGAGTGTGGTGTCAGGAAAATAACCTCACACTCAACGTCAACAAAACTAAGGAGATGATTGTGGACTTCAGGAAACAGCAGAGGGAACACCCCCTATCCACATCGATGGAACAGTAGTGGAGAGGGTAGCAAGTTTTAAGTTCCTCGGCATACACATCACAGACAAACTGAATTGGTCCACTCACACTGACAGCGTCGTGAAGAAGGCGCAGCAGCGCCTCTTCAACCTCAGGAGGCTGAAGAAATTTGGCTTGTCACCAAAAGCACTCACAAACTTCTACAGATGCACAATCGAGAGCATCCTGGCGGGCTGTATCACCGCCTGGTACGGCAACTGCTCCGCCCTCAACCGTAAGGCTCTCCAGAGGGTAGTGAGGTCTGCACAACGCATCACCGGGGGCAAACTACCTGCCCTCCAGGACACCTACACCACCCGATGTTACAGGAAGGCCATAAAGATCATCAAGGACATCAACCACCCGAACCACTGCCTGTTCACCCCGCTATCATCCAGAAGGCGAGGTCAGTACAGGTGCATCAAAGCTGGGACCGAGAGACTGAAAAACAGCTTCTATCTCAAGGCCATCAGACTGTTAAACAGCCACCACTAACATTGAGTGGCTGCTGCCAACACACTGTCATTGACACTGACCCAACTCCAGCCACTTTAATAATGGGAATTGATGGGAAATGATGTAAATATTTCACTAGCCACTTTAAACAATGCTACCTTATATAATGTTACCTACCCTACATTATTCATCTCATATGCATACGTATATACTGTACTCTACATCATCGACTGCATCCTTATGTAATACATGTATCACTAGCCACTTTAACTATGCCACTTTGTTTACTTTGTCTACATACTCATCTCATATGTATATACTGTACTCGATACCATCTACTGTATGCTGCTCTGTACCATCACTCATTCATATATCCTTATGTACATATTCTTTATCCCCTTACACTGTGTATAAGACAGTAGTTTTGGAATTGTTAGTTAGATTACTTGTTGGTTATCACTGCATTGTCGGAACTAGAAGCACAAGCATTTCGCTACACTCGCATTAACATCTGCTAACCATGTGTATGTGACAAATACAATTTGATTTGATTTGAACGCTGAGAGTATATTTGGCATTGTGTCTGTTCACTGAGTAGGAACACTGAGAGTATATTTGGCATTGCAGTGTTTCCCCTAGTATTTTTTTCAGCAGTGGTGGCAGAGTTTTAAAAAAATTATTATTTTCCCCTACCCCTACCACCCCTCCCCTAATTTGTGGCAGAGTGGCAGATCTATACATCTCCAATAAATGTGATGACACAGTGACTTTTAATTTATTTTTGTCTCATTTGTCTCTGACAGATTAATACTCTTCTATCTCTGACCTCTGTAACTGCTTCACTCTGACCTCTCAGACCTCATTTTGTCTCTATCTCTCCAGAGATCTGAAATTGGATAACATCCTATTGGATGCACATGGCCACTGTAAGCTGGCTGACTTTGGCATGTGTAAGGAGGGGATCCTCAACGGAGTGACCACCACCACCTTCTGCGGGACCCCTGACTACATCGCTCCTGAGGTAAACCTCAACCCTCCTTTTACCCACTACACTCTAGCCTTCATCCTCTACCCTTCATCTTCTACCCACTACCCTCCACCCTCTACCCTTCATCTTCTACCCACGACCATCTACCCTTCATCTTCTACCCACTACCCTTCATCCTTTACCCACTACCCTTCATCCTCTACCCACTACCCTCCATCCACTACCCTTCATCTTCTACCTACTACCCTCTACTAACTACCCTTCATTCTCTACATTCTAACCTCTACCCACTACCCTCCACCCTCTACAGTCTGACAGTAAACCACCCATTCATCTGGGACAGTCTGGCAGTAAACCACCCATTCATCTGGGACAGTCTGGCAGTAAACCACCCATTCATCTGGGACAGTCTGGCAGTAAACCACCCATTCATCTGGGACAGTCTGGCAGTAAACCACCCATTGATCTGGGATTGTCTGACAGTAAACCACCCATTCATCTGGGACAGTCTGACAGTAAACCACCCATTCATCTGGGACAGTCTGGCAGTAAACCATCCACTCACTTATCTGCGACAGTCTGACAGTACTCAACCACCCATTCATCTGGGACAGTCTGACAGTAAAAAATCCATTCATCTGGGACAGTCTGACAGTACTCAACCACCCATTCATCTGGGACAGTCTGGCAGTACTCAACCATCAATTCCATAAGTTACTCTCTCTCATGTTGTACTCTTTCATTGACTCGACTCTTTACCCTCTACTCTGCTTCTCTCTCACCGTTTCATAAAAAAAGCTCACTCAATCACTCAATAAATTACTCACTCAATCACTCAATAAATTACTCACTCATTCACTCAATAAATTACTCAATCAATCAATAAATTACTCAATCAATCAATAAATTACTCAATCAATAAATTAATCAATTAATCAATCAATCAATTACTCAATCAATCACTCAATATATCACTCAATCAATCAAACTCATATACTCATTTGTTCTACTCATTCTCATTATATCATCCCTAATGAGCTGGTATCACAAGTATACTGTTCCCCCTTACAACCTTATAAATCCTGCTGTAGTGTAGTTGGTGTTAGTGTTTCCTGTGCCCCTGTGTTTTTTAGATCCTAAAGGAGCTTTTATATGAGATGGTGTTACATTGTTTCCTGTCCCCCTGTGTGTTTAGATCCTACAGGAGCTAGAATATGGCCCCTCTGTGGACTGGTGGGCTCTGGGGGTGCTTATGTACGAGATGATGGCGGGCCAGCCCCCCTTCGAGGCTGACAATGAGGATGACCTGTTTGAGTCCATTCTCCACGATGATGTCCTCTACCCAGTGTGGCTAAGCAAGGAGGCAGTCTCCATCCTGAAAGCGGTCAGTAACCTACAGTTGATCTCCCTGTCCTAGTCTGCCTGTATCTCTAACCATCCCTCTTTGCTCTCCTTTTTATCCCCTCTTTCTTCATATCTTTCCCACTCGTTATTCCACTTGTTCTTTATCAGCCCCCCTTTCCTCCCCACACCTTACCTTATTGTCGTCTCCTCCTCCTCTTCCTCCTCCTGCTGTCTCTCTCTCTCTGCCTGTCTCTGGTGAGGTAGTAAAGTGGTGTTCAGTGATTAGCAGAGTGAGGAGCAAGGATGAGCAGGGCTGGGTGGAATTAGTTCAGAGAGCCAGAGTGGCTGTGCAGTGCTGTCTGGGCTGGGGAGAGAGGCCTGGGAGACGTTGCACTTCATGTGGGAAAAGAACAGCGTGTTTGTGTTCTCTGGTGGTTTCGGGGCTTGTGTAATCGCACAATCGGGGAGGCAGGGGTGAGCCGCCCCAGCATTCAGAGGGTCCTCCTCTTCCAAGAACGCGGCCGGCTTTCTGTGTGTGCGTGGGGGAGTGTGTAATATTTGTTAGTGTCCTGTGCTTGTGTGTGGATGTGAATTACGTGCTTTTTCGTTTGTGTCCTGTTTGGTGGTGTGTATGGACATTGTGTAATTCTATATTTGTGTTTTAGTGTTGCAGAATATTCCTCTGAGTGTGTTAGTCTGTGTGTGTGTCCCAAGTTCCTGTGTGATCTTTTTTCCATCACAAGTCATGCGTTTACTTTGGCCGTCCCCTGCTTGTTTGCAAAGCCTTGTGGGAAAGCAGGCGTGCTTGCCTTGAACCGGCACGTGTTACTCTGTGATCAGTCTCACTGGTACTTTGGTCACATTACCCAGCTCAGAGGTCCTAATGGTCATATCTGACCACTAGATTCTTCAAATGACCACTGGTCTCTTAACGATGACCACAGAGCAGATCACTAAGACCACTCTGCACCACTTGACCGTCTGAACCCCTCACTCTTGCTCTTTCACCTCTATTTCTCTCTTCCTAACATTCACATCCTTGCCCCATGTTCCTAAGGGGGCCAAGAGGATTAAGTCAAGTACCTTTATTTCCCTTCCCCCTTTATCCATCTGCCTGTTTCCCTGTCCTGTAGTTCATGACGAAGAGTCCAAACAAGCGTCTGGGCTGTGTGATCACCCAGGGCTTGGAGGAGGCCATCAAGGTTCATCCCTTCTTCAAGGAGATCGACTGGGTTCTGCTGGAGCAGAAGAGGGTCAAACCACCCTTCAAACCTCGCATTGTGAGTTAGCACTTATAGCTCAGACTATGTAGGGTGAAGTTGCCTGTAAACGCTGATCTTGGGTCAGTTTAGCATTTTAAGGTTAGGATTGGAGGAGGGGAAGCTGATTCTAGATCTGCACCTAGGGTAAACTTCACCATGGAGTGTGTCTGAACTATTAAGGAACATACCGTACTGTATGTTTTAGGGCCCTTACTGTTCCTCCCTCACCATTATTAACCTCTAACCTTCAACATGGAAATAAGTCATAGACTTGTATGTATTTATCCTCTATTATGCTTATTCAAGTGTATACTTAAGCAATAACGCACAAGGGGGTGTGGTATATGGCCAATATACCACAGCTAAGGGCTGTTTTTTATGCACGACGCAAAGCAGAGTGCCTGCATACAGCCCTTAGCCATGGTATATTGGCCATATACCACAAACACCTGAGGTGCCTTATTGCTATTATAAACTGGTTACCAATGTAATTAGAGCAGTAAAATACACGTTTTGTCATGCCCATGGTATGATTGCTATTGATGTCTTATTTTTGTTTATAATCCTATACATCTTGCTTTCAATTGTTTGGTTTTTGATTTCAACATCCATTATTTCACCCGTCCTCAAAAAAACATACTTTTTCATGTTCACAATTCATTTTATTTTGAATTCAATACATGGCGTGAAATTGACCCCATATAGGATCTTAATTTGATCACCTTGTTGCAGCAGAACTTTCCTGCAATGCAGGACATGTTTTACTTGTAGTGTATTTGAGGTTTAAAAGGCTTCTGTAGTTAGTAATTTCCACTTTGAAATTTCAGACTTGAATTATGCTTAAGATGGGTTTTTTTGATCACTACAAAAATGTCTATTAATTATAATCCACACAATAATTCTGTTAAGGCTGTGTAAGGGAGGAGAATTCAGGTGCAGGAGAGCAGAGTAGAGTAAACAGGCACACTTTTATTCCGGGTCGAGAGCCAGACCCGGTTCACCGGGGTCTCACTGCGGTGACGGTCCGCGCTGGTCTTCGGTGAAGCGCGGCTCGCTGGAGGTGAACATGGGCGGCCTCCCATGTCTCCTCCGCGCGCCTGAACCAGTCGTCCACTGCCGGAGCCTCGGTCTGACCCTGATGCCACGACGCCAGAACCGGCTGGTACCCCAATACGCATTGAAAGGGTGAGAGGTTAGTGGAGGAGTGGCGAAGTGAGTTCTGTGCCATCTCAGCCCAGGGCACGAAAGCCACCCGCTCTCCCGGGCGGTCCTGGCAATAGGACCGCAGAAACCTGCCCACCTCCTGGTTGACTCTCTCTACCTGCCCGTTACTCTCGTGGTGAAAACCCGAGGCAAGGCTGATCGAGACCCCCAGACGTTCCATGAACGCCTTCCAAACTCTCGACGTGAACTGGGGACCCCGATCAGACACTATATCCTCAGGCACCCCGTAGTGCCGGAAGACGTGATTAAACAGGGCTTCCGCAGTCTGTAGGGCCATAGGAAGACCGTGCAGAGGGAGGAGACAACAGAGAAATGATCCACAACGACCAGGATCGTAGTGTTTCCCTGTGAAAGAGGTAGATCGGTTAAAAAATCCACAGACAAGTGTGACCACGGTCGCTGTGGAACGGGTAAGGGGTGTAGCTTACCTCTGGCGCGTGTAGCTGAGTATATCAGGATGTTATTGATATACACCACTACACCTTGCCCGTGCAGGTCCCTGAAAATCCAGTCTACAAAGGATTGGAACTAAACGCTGTCTTCCACTCGTCTCCCTCCCGGATACGCACCAGGTTATACGCCCTCCTGAGATCCAGTTTTCGTGAAGAAGTGCACCCCGTGCATTGACTCAATCGCCGTGGCGATAAGAGGTAGCGGGTAACTGTACCTCACCGTGATTTGATTTGCACCGATAGTGGTCAATGAGGGCCCTGTCAATGAGGTCCGGAATTCCTGGGCGCTCCTCGTGCCCTGCCTCAAATTGAAGAGCCGTTCTCCCACTGCTCTCCCTTCAGGCGGATGGTCGAAGACGGCCGAAAGCGACGGGTGAACTTCTCGAAGTGGTCCAACGTCGCGTCATCTTCTCCCCACACGGCGTTTGCCCACTCCAGAGCTCCCCCTGAGAGGCATGAGACGAGGGCAGACACTCTCTCCCTTCCCGAGGGAGCTGGGTGCACAGTGGCCAGGCAAAGGTCCAGTTGTAATAGGAATCCCTGGCACTGTGTGGCTCCCAGCGGTCCATCGTCTGGACATCATGGCACAAATATGTTGTAACATAGCCGATTGTTCCTGGACGCGCTCCTCGACTCCTCTAACCGGGGTACCTGCTCCTGCTGACTCCATAGTAGGTGTGTAATTCTGTTAAGGCTGTGTAAGGGAGGCGAAGTCAGGTGCAGGAGAGCAGAGTAGAGTAAACAGGTGCACCTTTATTCAGGTCAGAAAATAGGCACAACATGACATCTAAGTGCCCAAAAAACACCGGACCATGAATACAAAAGTATAGCGCGTGAACATACACCATTAACAATAAACAATTACACACAAAGACATGGAGGGGAACAGAGGACTAAATACATACAGTGTGATTATGGAATGAAAACCATGTGTATGAAACAAGACAAAACAAATGGATATATGAGAAATGGAGCGGCGATGGCTAGAACGCTGGTGACGTTGATCGCCTGAACGCCGCCCGAACAAGGAGAGGAGCCGACTTCGGCGAAAGTCGTGACAAATTCAAATTTCCTGTGGCTGCAGGAATATTTTCCTGCTGTAGAAAACTGACTTAAGTTACGATCCTACATCTGTATCCAAGCATCAGTATTCCTGTGTGTGTATAGTGTAAAGATAGAGAGCTGCGGAATGGGCTGGGTATGAGTTGGTATGAAATGCCTGAAGGGGTGTGAGGGGTAGGGTCCGTCCTGTTCCCATGTACACAGAGAGGGGGCGACGAGCACCTCAACAATCACACAACGTGAATGAGAGAACTGGGGGCATGAAAGAAAGGTTCTGTGATTACTCCATCCATGTCTATTATGTCAATCAGCCTTGCTTTATAATGACTTTATCAAGGAAACACAAACAACAATCAATCCACCTGTGACACTAATTCACTAGTAATAACACTATGACTGTCTTTAGAAATGTTTTCAGAGATCTCATTTGGAAGTCATCATCCTGTTTTTCCTTACTATCCCTCCTGCTTCCCTTCCTTTCTGCTCCTGTACAGAAAACCAAAAGGGACGTGAACAACTTTGACCAGGACTTCACTCGCGAGGAGCCTGTCCTCACCCCTGTAGAAGACGCCATTATTAAGCAGATTAACCAAGATGAGTTCAAGGGTTTCTCCTACTTTGGAGGAGAGGAGACTCTGTCCTAAGGCCTGCACACACACACACACACACACAGATGCTGTCTGCCTCATCTTTGTGTTTATGCACGCACACCAACACACACACATGCATGTATAGACACACATACATATATTCTCACATACAGACATCCAGAAATATACTGTACAATACACACAGAGTAAATTATTACATTCACACACTCATACAACACTCCGGCCATTAGGGCCTCTGATTAGTAACAACTCCAAAACATAAACCTGATCATCTACAGCGCTGTACCAGTATATTTTTCTGTCTGTCCATCAGTGCATGTTTTCTATGTTAAAAATCGATGTCATTCGAGAGTAAGTCATATAGGAAGCCCATCTGCTTTATTATCAAGTTCCTATTGGCTGGTCCAGATCACTCCTGATCCAATCAGAGCGGTAAAAAAAAAAACTCATTGTGGTGGTGGGTGGCCAATGGATTGGCCTCCTGAGACTGAATATAGCCTGGCCCTTGGCCCGGGCTGATAACAGTGATGAAAGCTCCTCACAGTCCTGCCCCAGATTATGTCACAAGGCCCTTTCCAGTGGACTATGAAATGAACAGGGAATGTTTGTGTGACGGTGTCAACTTTATGTGTATATAAGGATTAAAAGGTCAGGGGTTATGTGTGCTTTGGGCAGGGGTCTTGTTCGACAAGGTCTTCGTACGATAGGTCATACTTTCAACTGTTTCGACAAATATCCTAGTTCCTCAGTGAGTATATGACACTGAAACAATGATATTATTATATTAATCTGTCATTTCTCAAGCTGTCCTTTAAGTCTCTCGATGTACTAGAATCTCCTCTGTCGTGTTTGAATGCGAAAAACCAAATCCTTAGAACCAATGATTGTATTTAAAAAAGCTATAAAAAAAAAACAATTGGTTCACAGTATCAATAAAAAAGAGAAGCCTGTAACTATTGATACTGTTTCAAAGTTTCCTCACGATCAAAACAACGCCAGAATTAGAATGAGTCCATGTATAGTACATCAAATGCCTTTTGTGTGTAACTGCGAACCAGTTACGTATTGTAGATATGCCCACAGTGTTATGGTAGTCTAGATTCATATATTCCAAATGAATACCATGGGTTTCAATGTGGAAGAATGTGCTTGTATGCATGAGTGATCGTGGGGATACAACTGAATGTATCGCATCTGTTTGTGTGCACGTGTGTGTGTGTGTGTGTCTGTTAGTATACTGCGAGGTAGTTGTTTGTGCGAGTTTGTTTTTGAGTGTGCGATATAGGCAGTGGGTTCATGAGAATGGCCCTTTTGAAGCTTTTTACATTTCATTGGGTCAGTTTTATTTCATTGTGTGTTTTATTTCATTATGTTTGATTTGTCGTGATTTTACTGGATTGTCTTGTTGCTCAGAGTTTGAAATCCTGGATTTCCCTGCTATGCAACAAGACTCACAATCATGTGGGTGAAGGCATCACCAGATAGCCGTGTCTTTCCCTCTGTACAGACCACCTTGTATATAGAAGCCTGTGGACTTCTTGGAGAAATAGAGGTATCATCCTTTGCATGGTCATGCATATGATATTATTGTGTATTATTAGAATATGAAAACGTTACAATGTCCATGTGCAATATTCTGTGTATGTTTCTGTCTGTTTTTGCTTTCCTTTTCTTTCTTGCCGGGTGTCTTCACTGTTCTTCCCTCCGCTGACTCTTTGCTGTTGTTCTGTTTGGTTTTTACATATATATGCATGGCTGTTTTCATTTGCCTGTCCTCAACTCAGCTGATAGCCATGTCTATGTGCTTCCTTCAGAATGCTCCATCAAACCACCACACCACCCCTTTCCCTGCCCTCTCTCCTTAACTCTCTTTGAAAAGGTCAACATTTCCTATAGCATATCTCTTTAAAACATCAATGTAACCAAAGGTAGCAAAGCTATTGGACTAATTCATTTTATGGAAACCATTGACCTTCTCAATGCACTCATGCCTAATAACTCTCTGACCAGTATATGGTTTATTGCAGGCCTACACCAAATCAAGGTAAAGTCCAATCTACTGTCAAATTCTATCAATAACCATGTTGCTTTGTTTCAATACTGCAAGTAGTACATTCCGTTTTGGAATAGAAACTTTAAAGTAACGTTTGAAATTTGGAGTGATAGTAGTAGGACTATTTGCAATTGAAGAGGCAGGGGTGGCACTGTGGTAGTGAAAGTAGCAGTACTGTAGAAGGAGCCGTAGCATTTGTTATTGTAGTAGTAGTTTAAGTAGTGTAGATGTAGTATTATTAGTAGCATGTATAATAGTGCTAGCTCCACTAGCAGTAGCAGTTATGGTATGGGGAGCAGGAGTAACTGTAGCAACAGTG
This sequence comes from Oncorhynchus nerka, assembly GCF_034236695.1. Lineage (NCBI taxonomy): Eukaryota > Metazoa > Chordata > Actinopteri > Salmoniformes > Salmonidae > Oncorhynchus > Oncorhynchus nerka. The sequence goes on from NC_088411.1 coordinate 27,787,725, forward strand.
GTGGTAACAGTAGTAACAGTAGTAATAGTGGACAGTATTATGGTGTCAACTGTCAAAGCAATACTGATCAAGCAGTATTTAAAAGGCTTTAAACATGCCTCTCATACCAGATCCTGAAAATGCTTAACGCCCCCCCCAGCACACACACCACTGCATGTAGGCCTTTCATACACCTAAAGCGCCCATGCATTTGACACGTAGGCACCTGTGTCAATGGATCACATGATCCCCCTCTGTTACCCAGTTAGTGCATAGCAACATGAGAACCGTGTTAAAGGATCTGAAGGTGAAGAGGACATTTGACAGACGTCACCATTCAGGCTGGCACAATGCTGTTTCCTTATGCCGTTTTTTTAGGATGTAACCGTTACAGTACTTGTCTCCCCTCATATAGCTCATATCTACCCTCTTCTCTCTGTCTGTATCGTGTCCTTTAATTTCATTTACCTGTCTCTTTGGTTTACAGTCTCTCTGTTTTGTCTGTGCTTCTCGATGTTAGGCCTCTTATGTTTGTGTTTTGTAAGATGACGGATCCCTGTCCTAGGGTGGCCCTACAGGTCCAAAATCCTCCATGCCAAATGCTAACTCCAATTGTCCATCCTCCTTCTTTTATTTTGACTTTTTAAACTGTCTGTAATAGGAAGAAGAAAGAACAGCACATAGGAAACCCATTTGGTCTGTTGTAAAGTCAATGAACCAGTAACGCTCAATAAGTATAATATACTGTACATGGCTGGAGAAGTACCTCTTAAATTGTGTGTAAAAATATGTCTGGCTGAGTATTATGTATTTTTTTTACATACAGTAGAATAAAATATACAGACATATGAATTATATTACTGTATGTACCTCTACATTTAGGATCGGTTTCCCGGACCCAAATTAAGACTACTTCTGGACTAAAAAGCATGTTCAATAAAGAATATCTATTGAAATGGCTTTTTAAACCAGGACAAGGCTTATTTCTGGGTCTGGGTAACCGGATTTAATTTGCGGTTTCTGTATTGTGAAGCTTTATATGTACAATTTGTCACCTGACTGATGTTTTATTTTGAATTCCTTTGCCATTTATTAGTGTTATGTCATTGTAAGCATTTTGCTGTGTGCCAAATGTACTGTATTCTAAAGGATGTGAATGTGTATTGTTTGTTTTTGGAACCTATTAAATATGATGATGTCAAAACAAATAGTGGGTTTGCTTGTTTTAGGGCTAATTTCTGTTCAGTGTTAATCAATATTTACTGTATGTATGCAAGGCTCCCTTGCAAAAGAGACCTTGGTTTCAATGGGATTCCCTGCTAAAATAAAGGTTTTTAAAAAAGCTCTCTATGCAACACAGTTTACATTGCCAGGGTTGAATGCATATAGAGTACTGTCCAGTGTCCATAACTGACCACTGTTGGAATGTACTCTGAGATATGCACTGCTAAAATGGTACCACGATGTGCAATTAATCATTGACTGATGTTCCACATTTGGGTATTCTTCCCTTTCAAAGCAAACATTGCATTCCCTGCTAGTGTCATGGAAACTGATAAAATATCTAGACAATATCTAGAGGGAAAAAACAACAGAAGATACCTATTATCACACATTATGGACTATAAACACCAGTGTTATTAGACTACTGGGCCATAACTTTGACATTGATGTTATTGTTATCAATGACAATGTACAGCAACTGTTAAAGTCAAACACAGTTCAGCTACTCAGTTAGTGCTCTATCTCTGATCGATGTCTCACAGGTGATAATTCACCCAAAATCACCATAGCTACATTATTCATAATCACCCTATTAGGGTACAGATATACACTATATATACAAAAGTATTTGGACACCCCTTCAAATTAGTGGATTTGGCTATTTGAGCTACACCTGACAGACATATAAAATCGAGCACACAGCCATTCAATCTCCATACACAAACAGAATAGAATTGCCCTACTGTAGAGCTCAGTGACTTTCAACGTGGCACTGTTATAGGATGCCACCTTTCCAACAAGTCAGTTCAACTTTCTGCCCTGTTAGAGCTGCCCCTGTCAACTGTAAGTGTTCTTATTGTGAAGTGGAAACAACGGCTCAGCCACAAAGTGGTAGGCCACACAAGCTCATAGATCGGGATCGCTGAGGGCTGAAGCTCGTAGCACGTAAAATTGTCTGTCCTCAGTTGCAACACTCACTACCAAGTTGCAAACTGCCTCTGGAAGCAACTTCAGCATAATAACTATTTGTCGGGAGCTTCGTGAAATGGGTTTCCATGGCCGAGCAGCTACACACAATCCTAAGTTCACCATGTGCAACGCCAAGCGTCGGCTGGAGTGATGTAAAGTTTGCTGCCATTGTACTCTGCAGCAGTGGAAACGTGTTCTTTGGAGTGATGAATCACGCTTCACCATCTGGCAGTCTGACAGACGTATCTGGGTTTGGCGGCTGCCAGGAGAACACTACCTGCCTCAATACATAGTGCCAACTGTAAAGTTTGGTGGAAGAGTATTCATTGCCTGGGGCTGTTTTTCATGGTTTGGGTTAGGTCCATACGTTCCATTGAAGGGAAATCAACACTACAGCATACAATCACATTATAGAGGATTCTGTGCTTCCAACTTTCCTGTTTCAGCATGACAATACCTCCAGGCACAAAGCAAGGTCCATACAGAAATGGTCGAGATCAGTGTGGAAGAACTTGACTGGCCTGCTCAGAGCCCTTACTTCAACCCCATCGAACACCATTGGGATGAATTGGAACGCCGACTGCGAGCCAGGCCTAATCGCCCAACATCAGTGGCCGACCTCACTAATGCTCTTGTGGCCGAATGGAGTACCTGCAACAATGTTTCAATATCTAGTGGAAAGCCCAACTCTATATTCATGCTCATGATTTTGGAATGAGATGTTCGGCGAGCAGGTGTCCACATACTTTTGCTCATGTAGTGTAGGTCACTACAATGGTATTTACAGTTCAGTTGATGTGTGTCGAACCCATTGAACACGTTGACAGCCTCCTCTCCCCCTCACAATGGAGAGGAGAAGAGTGCATTTTAAGCAGTTATATTTTGTTCATAATTATACTATCCCATAATCATACAAGAAAATATTGATTTAAATGACAAATTCACAGTAGTTTGAGCCTGACTGAGGCCTATGCCGAAACCCGTCAGTTTTAAAATCTTATTCCATTGAACATGCCATAAAAATGCAGGCATTTTTCATTATTTGAAGAGTCCCTTGGTCCTCCTTGTTTTTTTTTATTACCACTTAACCCCTTTACCAAAGAGCACCTTCTATCTACAAAGATCTACTGTTTTATATGCTAGCTCCACTTCCCTTCCTTTCTGCATGATTCATCAAATACAGTATTTGAGAAGGATGGCAGCTTGTATATTAGTTATTATGGGTCACTTTGACCCAGTGGGGTCTAACTCAACAGATGACTTACTGAAAGCAGTCAGTGAACCTTCAGTTGACTTGTTTAATCCTTGAGATGAATAATTGTTATCACAAAGCTGTTTACAAGGGCAGTCCGATTCTGATCTTTTATTCACTAATTGTTATTTTGACTAATCAGATCAGCTCTTTTGCCAATAATTGGGCAAAAGATCAGAATTAAAATGCCTGTGTAAACGCAGCCTTGTTTTAATAATTGTAAACACACATGCTCAGTGTGGTTAATCCACCAATAATTAAACACTTTAATGGAATGTTATGTGAGTTTCTTGGTAATATTTATGTCAGAATGTCAGATTCACTGCAGCCCATCCAATCCATTCATTTGGCCAAAGAGGAGATGATGCAGAACATATGGCATTTAATAAGTGACCTTAAGATCATGTGAAATTTCCAAAATGTGAAATAAATGTGACAAGATGTGTCTGGAGTTTGATAAACGTCATTGGCACTTGGATTGGAAGCAGTGCTATGGACAGAAGACATGAAAATAAAGCTCTTTGGTTACGCATACCAGTGGTGGGTTTGGTGTTGAAAAACAGAAGCATATCTATGCAGAAAAGTACCTCACACTTACGGTAAAAGATGGTGGTGGATCTTCAATGTTATGGTGCTATTTTGCTTCCCCTGGTTCCTTGTGGGTATCATGAAATTTACCAAGTACCAGGACATTTTAGCCAAAAACCTGGTTCCTCTGCCAGGGGGCTGAAACTTGGCTGCAAGTGAATCTTCCAGCAAGACAATAACCCCAAGCACTAATAAAATCCACAAAGAAATGTTTAATTGACAACAAAATCAACTTGCAATGGCCATCTCAGTCTCCGGACTTGAACCACATTGACAACCTGTGGTTTGAATAGAAGACGGCAGTCCATAAGGGCAGACGAAGGATATCAAGGATCTGTAAAGATTTTGTATGGAGGAATGGTCTCAGCTCCCTCCCAATGTGTTCTCCAATCTCATGAAACATTTTAGAAAAAGTCTCAGTGTCATTATCCTCACAAGGGGAGGGTGCTGGAGTATTGAAAAGAGGGGTGACAATAATTTTGACCCCTTTCTTTTTTACATTTAATTTATTCATTTTTAAACAAAACATCTTACTCTGAGCAATTGTATTAGTATAAAATATAATTCCCTCTTTTTTGCATACAAATAGCTCAGGATTTGTATTATTTATTTAATAAAGTATTTTTTATAATCTTTATTAAAGGTGTCAATAATTATGGACTTGACTGTATATCACATATGGGAAAAGAAATTGTGAAACATCTTCAACATTTCAGAATGGCTAAACAAGCAACAGTTATCTGAGGATAGACTAAAACTGTTATTATTATTATTATTCAGAAAAGGCATTTTTAGTAGATCCATCTTTAAAAAGACTCATGGGAACTCTGAATGCCCCAATTGGCTGGCATGAATGACAGGCATGTGTTTTTCTGTTGCCATCAACGAACAAGCACATGAACAGATGAATGGTTGGGATGGTTGACATACTTATCTGTTCAATGCAAGGCCGTAAATTAAGCTACCTACAGTTGAAGTCGGAAGTTTACATACACCTTAGCCAAATACATTTAAACTCAGTTTTTCACAATTGCTGACATTTAATCCTAGTAAAAATTCTGTCTTAAGTCAGAAAGGATCACCACTTTATTTTAAGAATGTGAAATGTCAGAATAATAGTGGAGAGAATTATTTATTTCAGCTTTTATTTCTTTCATCACATTCGCAGTGGGTCAGAAGTTTACATACACTCAATTAGTATTTGGTAACATTGTCTTTAAATTGTTGAACTTGGGTCAAACGTTTCAGGTGGCCTTCCACAAGCTTCCCACAATAAGTTGGGTGAATTTTGGCCCATTCCTCCTGACAGAGCTGGTGTAACAGAGTCAGGTTTTTAGGCCTCCTTGCTCACACATGCTTTTTCAGTTCTGCCCACAAATTTTCTATAGGGTTGAGGTCAGGGCTTTGTGATGGCCACTCCAATACCTTGACTTTGTTGTCCTTAAGCAATTTTGCCACGACTTTGGAAGTATGCTTGGGGTCATTGTCCATTTGGAAGACCCATTTGCGACCAAGCTTTAACTTCCTGACTGATGTCTTGAGATGTTGCTTCAATATATCCACATCATTTTCCTGCCTTATGATGCCATCTATTTTGTGAAGTGCACCAGCCCCTCCTGCAGCAAAGCACCCCCACAACATGATGCTGCCACCTCCGTGCTTCACGGTTGGGATGGTGTTCTTTGGCTTGCAAGCATCCCCCTTTTCCCTCCAAACATAACGATGGTCATTATGGCCAAGCAGTTCTATTTTTGTTTCATCAGACCAGATGATATTTCTCCAAAAGGTACGATCTTTGTCCCCATGTGCAGTTGCAAACTGTAGTGTGGCCTTTATGGCGGTTTTGGAGCAGTGGCTTCTTTCTTGCTGAGTGGCCATTCAGGTTATCGTCGATATAGGATTCGTTTTACTGTGGATATAAAGAAGTACATCCACATATACACCTCCAATTGACTCAAATGATGTCAATTAGCCTACCAAGAAGATTCTAGAGCCATGACATCATTTTCTGGAATTTTCCAAGCTGTTAAAAGGCACAGTCAACTTAGTGTATGTAAACTTCTGACCCACTGGAATTGTGATACAGTGAATTATAAATGAAATAATCTGTCTGTAAACAATTGTTAGAAAAATGACTTGTGTCATGCACAAAGTAGATGTCCTAACCGACTTGCCAAAACAATAGTTTGTTAACAAGAAATTTGTGGAGTGGTTAAAAAACGAGTTTTAATGACTCCAACCTAGGTGTATGTAAACTTCCGACACAACATACACTGCAAGTCAACTCAAAATTGTAGGCCTCAAAGTATGTAGGCCTACAGGGACTCTGAACGACAGTATAAAACGACGAAACCATCAGGTTAGTGGGTGGGGATATTTAAGGCGGTTCTACACAGCATTTTCACCAATCACTGCGGTCAGATTGACGCGTGAGCGACTGTCAACTGGCCAGCTGAGCGCAAAAGAGTGAACAACGAACTGGGCTAGAAGTTCAGTAGACCAGCACAACCAACGCAACGAAGGAAACTTTGACAGCGGACCCTATTTTATCCAACTTCTAAAGCATTTGTAGGCTAAAGGTTGTGGATTGTAGGCTTACCTTTAGTGAATCGGTGAAAAGGCTGTACAATCCTTGGCAGTGTTCTGAGACTGTACAGCTGCCTACTGCTTCTGAAAGACAACTTGCATCTGAAATGGACTGTGCGTAAAGAGCAGAGAAATTACTTCATCTCGATTTGATTTTCAATATTTTTCATTGTGTATGTTATTTGTTACTTGAAAATTGTTGCGTAAGTGGACTGATTCAGACTTTCGGGGAAATTCCATTTGTCACTGAACTTTGCAAAAGAAAACATGACGGCTGATAAGGACAAGAAAAGGTAAAGGAGATTTGTTTAGATTTATTGTTTGGCCTATTTGTTCTTAGATGTATACATTTTTATAAGAAACTATCATGTTAAACCTACTATCAACACGATAAATGCTAGGCCTAGTAAGCGATTTTCCTCGCAATCAATGAGTGACATTTCACCGAAAATGTGTAGCTCGGAGACCTGTTGCCCTTTAACAAATAGCGCGCTGTACTTTATAGGGTATATTATTAGAATAAAATGTTCCTTATAGAACTAAAAAGGCTTCTATCACTTGCTACATATATGGAACCACAAAAAGTTCTATATATAGAACCATTTATAGGGTTCTTTGATAGCAACCGTAGAGGTTATTCTTCACTAAACCAAAATGGTTCTATATAGAACCTTGCATGGTACCATTTATTAATTATACTACTTTTAAATAGTAATATTTTGAGCTAAGAATATAATTTTGTATAAACAATTGAATAATGGACAAAAGAATACCAGCATAGTTTTTAGAATGTATTGTCTTTATATGCAAACATAGTTTGGAAATATGCACTGATGGCCAGGGAGGCATCTCTGTTTGAATGATGGGCCAGGTTAACACTGGTGACTTCTTTACAACATAAGACCCGGCGCCAGGATAAAGATACTAAAGGGGCTCTTGAAATCGCCGAGATTACAACATTTTGGGGGTTCTTGCATTGGAATGATATTGAATTCTGCTTATTTCACGCTATACCACAATAAACATATAGTTCAAATGCAGAGACTCCAATATAATGGAGTGCTTTTGAAGTGACAGGTTGGCACGAAATCTGTAGCCTTTCTCTGCTGCGCTGTATCAGCGTAAAACACTGGCCTTCTAGCAGTCGTAAGGACAAAGATTCAGCAGGAGGCAGGCAAATGAGTGTCGGATTTATTTACACAGCGCTGGTGTTTCAAATATGATGGTGATATTTACGAATATATGTACAAAGTTCTGACTTCAAAATGTCAGTACTCAAAAGAAAAAGCCTGTTTTAACCAGCATTCAGGAAAAACCTGTTTTAACCAATAAAGCACATGTGGGGTCTACCAGGCTCAGATACAGACAGACTCCTCTTGAGTTACCCAAAAGTGAACTAACTAGAACATCCCCAAAGGGAATGAAATACATTTAGCCGCACCTATTCTTGGCAAGCAGGCCAGGTATATCTATAGATAGCTAAAGCGCCGCGTTCACACAACATTAAACATGACAGAGAAACCAGACACATGTTCTCCAATCAAAGACAATGAACAAATTGACAGCAAACTGTTAAATGCAATTAAATAAACCACACGTTATTTATCCACAAGTGTTGCGCAGTTTGTGAGCTCTCCAAACAACCTTTCCACTTGAAGAAGGAGAATGTTATGAGTGTATATTGTATTTAATGAATTGTCAACATTTTCATAACCAAACATTCAAAATAAATGGGGGAATATGCAGGGATTAACAGTAACTTCACTGATGAATATATATTTCGTGGTGCATTGATAAACATTGACAAACAACTGGAACGCTGATACAAATTGTCAGGAGTCAGTGCGCAATAGTGGAGAGAGACATGTCTACAGCATGTCTTCACGACACACCGGGTCTCCACATTTTAAATTATGCTCAAGTCACGTTCCTAACACATAAGCAGTAACCTTAATTAACATTGTCAGGAGATGTTCCCTTCATCTGAAATCATCATGGTTCAGTATTTCTAACCACCCCCCTTAAACGCACACACTCCCTAAACGAATGGACATGTGACAGCCAGGCAGAATGGCACATTCCAAACAAGCACTGGGTACATGATACATATTGACCAACATGGTATGTCCATTTAGTGAATGTAGATTGGCAGAGCAAATAAAGGACCATCATAGAATTTACCCCGAAGCAGATGAACACTTTGCTCAGGCCCTAAACACTGTCCACTAAACTTTTGGCGATACTGGTGCACAAACCTCCCTGCATGGGCCTTTGTTGAAGCAGGTAAAGGAGCATTCCATCCCAAACAATGCACAGTGGACACTGGGGTTGTCTCCAGATCCCCCAGCAGTTACACAACTTCCTTGCCACACTCAGGAACATTTTAGAGATGCCGCCATTTTCTCCCAAGCCCGAGTGCTCTCCTGGGTGCTCTCCTCTCCAGACTTAGGAGAGAGCTCGGTCATAATCAATTCAGTGTCAGTCAATGTCAGGATGAAAACCTCACACACCCCATCATAGGGCAGGACACTCCTGCAGAGTGCCCCTTATAGGAACAGCAGAAGAGCAGAAAGGTCACAGTTCGGCCTCCAACATGGCGTCCTCACCAGGACCCAACTGGTAAACTTGATCACGTTATTCACACAGAGATGACAAACATTTTCCCTTCTTTTAATGGAAATACAAAGGAGTCATACCTAACTACCCCAGTGGCTTTCCAAAGTCCACACACACACACCGTGGCGTGCTCTGTCCATTGTGCTGACAGCTCAGCGGAGATACAGATCTTTTTTTTTCCGCCAACCTGTTAATCAACTTTTTTGCTATTTTTACATAGGGACATAAAACTAAAACTGAGGTGCCACAAGATTCAACTGAGGGGGCTAAGTCCCTTTTAGGCCCCTTGTGGAACTGGGTATTAATACAATATAATATACTTTGTCCATTAGTTACAGTGAGCAACAAAAGTATTCTGTTCTCAACCCCCCAATCATACAGTTGAGAGGAGCACAGGTTCTTAAGTGCCTTAATCAAGTGCCCAACCATAGGGGAATGTTTTGATGATGTGAACCCTGCAGCTGTCAGATCAATACTGTCATTTTTACCCCAGCGTCCAACCTGGGATTCAAACTGGCCACCTTTCAACCACAGGTTCAACTCCTGCCACAGGTCCATCTCCTTATCCACTGGGCTACCTGCTTGACTGGTACCAGAGGAGAAAAACAAAGCAAAAACACCAGTTCATCTTCAGAAATAATCATGCGTTAATCTGATAAAAGGAAGACAAAATGTTAAGCAGTCTTATAATTATTATGATGTAGAAGAGCATTTTACATGCAGGTGTCAGCAGCACCTGAAAGAGAGATCCTTCTGATAGTTCTGGGTTACTGCCAGACAGAGCACAACATAGTTTGTTAAGAGTAGTGAAATGATTAACTAGGCTACTGAATCACCAAGACTTATTATACATAATTTATGATAAATAATCTATACATACAGTTGAAGTCGGAAGTTTACATACACCTTAGCCAAATACATTTCAACTCAGTTTTTCACAATTGCTGACATTTAATCCTAGTAAGAATTCCCTGTCTTAGGTCAGTTAGGATCACCACTTTCTTTTAAGAATGTGAAATGTCAGTAGAGAGAATGTTTTATTTCTTTCATCTGACCCAGTGGGCCAGAAGTTTGCATTCACTAAATTAGTATTTGGTTGCATTGCCTTTAAATTGTTTAACTTGGGTCAAACGTTTCGGGTAGCCTTCCACAAGATTCCCACAATAAGTTGGGTGAATTTTAGCCCATTCCTCCTGACAGAGCTGGTGTAACTGAGTCAGGTTTGAAGGCCTCCTTGCTCGCACATGCTTTTTTAGTTCTGCTTACACATTTTCTATAGGGATTGAGGTCAGGGCTTTGTGATGGCCACTCCAATACCTTGACTTTGTTGTCCTTAAGCCATTTTGCCACAACTTTGGAAGTATGCTTGGGGTCATTGTCCATTTGGTAGATCCATTTGCGACCAATCTTTAACTTCCTGACTGATTGTCTTGAGATGTTGCTTCAATATATCCACATACTTTTCCTGTCTCACGACACCATCTATTTTGTGAAGTGCACCAGTCTCTCCTGCAGCAAAGCACCCCCACAACATGATGCTGCCACCCCTGTGCTTCACGGTTGGGATGGTGTTCTTCGGCTTGCAAGCATCCCATTTTTCCTCCCAACATAAGAATAGTCATTATGGCCAAACAGTTCTGTTTTTCTTTCATCAGACCAGAGGACGTTGCTCCAAAAAGTGTGATCTTTGTCCCCATGTGCAGTTGCAAACCCTAGTCTGGCTTTTTTAATGTCGTTTTTGGAGCAGTGGCTTCTTCCTTGCTGAGCGGCCTTTCAGGTTATGTCGATATAGGACTCGTTTTACTGTGGATATAGATACTTTTGTACCTGTTTCCTCCAGCATTTTCACAAGGTCCTTTCCTGTTTTTTCTGGGATTGATTTGCACTTTTCGCACCAAAGTATGCTCATCTCTAGGAGACAGAACGCGTCTCCTTCCGGAGCGGTATGACAGTTGCGTGGTCCCATGGTGTTTATACTTACGTACTATTGTTTGTACAGATGAACGTGGTACCTTCAGGCATTTGGAAATTGCTCCGAAGGATGAACCAGACATGTGGAGGTCTACAATATTTTTTCTGAGTTCTTGGCTGTTTTCTTTTGATTTTCCCATGATGTCAAGTAAAGAGGCAATGAGTTTGAAGGTAGGCCTTGAAATACATCCACAGGTACACTAAAATTATGTCAATTAGCCTACCAGCTGTTTAAAGAATAGTCAACTTAGTGTATGTAAACTTCTGACCCACTGGAATTGTGATACAGTGAATTACAAGTGAAATAATCTGTCTGTAAACAATTGTTGGAAAAATTGATTGTGTCATGCACAAAGTAGATGTCCTAACCGACTTGCCAAAACTGTAGTTTGTTAACAAGAAATTTGTGGAGTGGTTGAAAAACGAGTTTTAATGACTCCAACGTATGTGTTTGTAACCTTCAGACTTCAACTGTACCTCCCCTCAGTCAGCAACAGTCTTCTAATGGCTTCATGAAACAGACTAGTCCCTTCAATTGACTCCACACTGAAATATTGATCAACAGTTGGTTATTTGCCCATGTTAGACTGGGTCTGTAGCTCTATTTGGCATATCCCATAATAAAAATAATGTATATTTCAAAGAGTTTGCTTGTAAAGTGGCAAATTAAAGTAGCCTAGCTTTTTCTGTTTAGCTAGCTAGCTAAATTATCTTACAAACGTGCTCAAATTCTAATAATAAATAACTTTATTTATCTAGCCTATAATTTATCATATGACTTGGGTTTCATATATTTTAATTAAATAGTCAATGTTGCTTACCTTGTTACATTGAAAAATAACATGCTTACTGGTAGGCTAACATTAGGCTACTTGCAAGCTGTCATACTGGAATTCTTCTCTGCAGATGCTCTCAAGCTCTGTGAGCTATTATCAGGTCTATCCAGAGATGTTTAATCAGGTTCAAATCCGGGCTCTGGCTGGGCCAATCAAGGACATTCAGAGACTTATCCCGAAGCCACTCCTGCGTTGTCTTGGCTGTGTGCTTAGGGTCGTTGTCTTGTTGGCAGGTGAACCTTCACCCCAGTCTGAGGTTCTGATTGCTCTGGAGCAGGTTTTCATCAAGGATCTCTCTATACTTTGCTCATCTTTGCCTCAATTCTGACTAGTCTCCCAGTCACTGCCGCTATAAATATCCCCACAGCATGATGCTGCCACCACCATGCTTCGCTGTAGGGATAGTGCCAGGTATCCTCCAGACGTGATGCTTGGCATTCAGGTCAGAGAGTTCAATCTTGGTTTCATCAGACCAGAGAATCTTGTTTCTCATGGTCTGAGAGTCTGTAGGTGCCTTTTGGCAAACTCCAAGCGGGCTGTCATGTGCCTTTTACTGAGGAGTGGCTTCCGTCTGGGCGCTCTACCATAAAGGCCTGAATGGGGGAGTGCTGCAGAGATGGTTGTCTTTCTGGATGGTTCTCCCATCTCCACAGAGGAACTCTGGAGGTCTATCAGAGTGACCATCGGGTTCTTGGTCACCTCCCTGACCACCTCCCTGACCAAGGCCCTTCTCCCCCGATTGCTCAGTGTCACCGGGCAGCCAGGTCTAGGAAGAGTCTTGGTGGTTCCAAACTTCTTCCATTTAAGAATGATGGAAGCCACTATGTTCTTGGGGCCTTTCAATGCTGCAGAAATGTTTTGGTACCCTTCCCAGATCTGTGCCTCGACACAATCCTTGTCTTGGAGCTCTACAGACAATCCATTTGAACTCTGTGCTTGTTTTTTGCTCTGACATGCACTGTCAACTGTGGGACCTTATATAGACAGATATGTGCATTTCCAAATCATGTCCAATCAACTGAATTTACTACAAGTGGACTCCAATCAAATTGTAGAAACATCTCAAGGAAGATCAATGGAAACATGATGAACCTGAGCTCAAGGCCAGCATCCTGGAGTCGCCTCTTCACTGTTGATGTTGAGACTGGTGTTTTGCGGGTACTATTTAATGAAGCTGCCAGTTGAGGACTTGTGAGGCATCTGTTTCTCTAACTAGACACTAATGTACTTGTCCTCTTGCTCAGTTGTGCACCGGGGCCTCCCTCTCCTCGTTCTATTCTGGTTAGAGCCCATTTGCGCTGTTCTTTGAAGGGAGTAGTACACATTGCGTTGTACGAGATCTTCAGTGGCTTGGCAATTTCTCGAATGGAATAGCCTTCATTTCTCAGAACAAGATTAGAATGATGAGTTTCAGAAGAAAGTTCTTTGTTTCTGGCCATTTTGAGCTTGTCATCGAACCCACAAATGCTGATGCTCCAGATACTCAACTAGTCTAAAGAAGGACAGTTTTTTTGCTTCTGTAATCAGAACAACAGTTTTCAGTTGTGCTAACATAATTGCAAAAGTGTTTTCTAATGATCAATTAGCCTTTTAAAATGATAAACTTGGATTAGCTAACACAACGTCCCATTGGAACACAGGAGTGACGGTTGCTTATAATGGGTCTCTGTACGCCTATGTAGATATTCTGTTAAAAAAATCGGCCATTTCTAGCTGCAGTGGTCATTTACAACATTAACAATGTCTACACTGTATTTCTGATCAATTTTATTTGAATTTAATGGACGAAAAAATGTGCTTTCTTTTCAAAAACAAGGACATTTCTACGTGAACCCAAACTTTTGAATGGTAGTGTATATAACCTTTATTAGTAAAGGGTTCTTTAATCTCATCTGAAGAACCAGAGGGTTCTATATTAAACCCCAAATAACCAGTTTTCTAAGAGTGTAACCCTCTAATTTAGAAAATGCGCTGTAAGAAGCTACAGTCAGAGATGGTGGGGCGATTTCTTTTTTGACAGGGGTGCAGGATTTTTTGTTGTTGTCTAATTTACATTGCCTTCAGACAGTATTCAAACCCCTTGAATTTTCCACATTTTGTTGTGCTGCAACCAGAATTTTCACTACAAAGATACAGGCGTCCTTCCTAACTCAGTCGTCGGAGAGGGAGGAAACTGCTCAGGCATTTCACCATGAGGCCAATGTTGACTTTAAAACAGTTACATAGTGATAGGATAAAAAACACTGTAGTTACTCCACAATACTAACCTAATTGACAGAGTGAAAAGAAGGAAGCCTGAAAATATTCCAAAACATCCATCCTGTTTACAACACACATACTGTAAAAAATGTGGCAAAGCAATTAACTTTTTATATGTTTGGGGAAATCCAATGCAACATATTACTGAGTACCACTCTCCATAATTTAAAAAATGTTTTACCCCTTTTTTGTGGGGTAATTGTTTTAGTAGCTACTATCTTGTCTCATCGCTACAACTCCCGTACAGGCTCGGGAGAGACAAAGGTTGAAAGTCATGCGTCCTCCGATACACAACCCAACCAAGTCGCACTGCTTCTTAACACAGCGCACATCCAACCCGGAAGCCAGCCGCACCAATGTGTCGGAGGAAACAATGTGCACCTGGTGACCTTGGTTAGCGCGCACTGCGCCCGGCCCGCCACAGGAGTCGCTAGTGCGCGATGAGACAAGGATATCCCTACCGGCCAACCCCTCCCTAACCCGGACGATGCTAGGCCAATTGTGCATCGCCCCACGGACCTCCCGGTCGCGGCCAGTTACGCCTTCTTTTCTCTGAGTTTCTCAGGATAAAAAATAAATGTAATAGAGATAAGCACAGGCAAACTGCTAGAGGAAGACCTGGTTCAGTCTGCTTTCACCAGACAGGAAAATAACCTTAAACACAAGGCCAAATCTACAATGGAGTTGCTTACCAAGAAGACAGTGAATGTTCCTGAGTGGCCAAGTTACAGTTTTGACTTAAATTCGCTTGAAAATCTATTGCAAGATCTGAAAATGGTTGTCTAGCAATGATCAACAACCAATTTGACAAAGCTTGAAGAATAAAAAAAAAAAAAAATTGGCAAATGTTGCAGCTTTTCTCTTATTGAATTCAACTCTGACATTTTCCTTTTTGCCTCCGTGGATCAATGACGTTACCTTTTTCTGCCCGTTCCCAAAAGCATTTGGCGACTGGTGTGTAGGCTATTAGGCTGGCGTACAGTTACTTCCTAAAGTTTAGGCTTACACTCTAATGCTAGATAGCCTACAATCATGAAAGAAAAACCTCAATGTAGCCTAGACTATAAATTGCACAATAATGATACATTTATGGATTTTTGAAGGTATTGTTTTCTCTTTATACAGCCCATGGATATATCCGCGGGGAATGCAGGTTATGAGTCAACCTATCATCATTAGTAGGCTATGTAGGGCTAATGAAGAGTAAAAAAAACAGAATCTGTTAAACGGACATAGCACACATTATCTGCTTAACAGAACTTCTCAAAGTAATAATAAAGATAAAGTCTATACAGTAACTAGAGTGGTGAACAGGGAAGGAGAAAGAGAGTGATGAAAGGGAGAGTGAATTTCAGTGGCTGTAGCCTACTTCATCTATAAGGAAGGTTTTCAGAAGGCATAACACCTGTAACTTTGACTTTAATCTCAGACCTCAGAGCAAAACTAAATATTGACCTTGTGACCATTTTATATTAAGAAAATGGACTAAAACATTCTGGGAACCACAAAGATTGCCACATACATGTACAGTACTACTGTGTAGTATGTACGTGTTGAGTATTGCCTGATGGTGAGCCTGTAGTTCTGGTTTACAGTACGCAGAGCCCACAGCGTACTGTACTTCAACAAAAAAATACATGGCGATAACTGTTCCCGAGTGGTGGTGACTTGTGAAGTCGTGTTTGTTTCACTTATTAACTTATTTACTGGTATCAGATTTCACTGCCCACAGCTTAGTAATGGTCTATCCCATGTGCGAGCCAAATCATGAAAAATATATTTAACATCTTCTAATTCTTAGCTCCTTAGCTCTCCTCCGGCTCCCTAGGAGAAGACAGTGGATATGTGCGTCCTTTAGTTCTGGAGCATTTTCTGTATTGTTTGAGTAAAAGGGTTAGATAGAGACACCATATCCCCATGAGGAGAGCAGTGTGAGAGAGTCTAGTAATGAGATGAGCGCCTCTCAGTCTGCGCCAGCCTCGTGACTGCACAGAAGAGCTTTCTCAAACACACACTATCAGATCAACCCCAAACATCCAGAACATAAACAAGACAGGTATTAAGAATCGAACAGGGACACTAAATCTTTATGATCAGGAAATCATGGACTGGAGGGGCTGTAGAGAATGAAGTGACATTTCCTTTGGGCAGAGAAGGGTTTCCCATTAGACATAACAACTTATTCAACACAAGAGACGGCCATCTTAGAGAAGACTACCAGATCACTGGTTCAATGAGGTTAGAGATTAAAAAGAGAAAGCCCCAAGGGTGTGTGTGTGTGTGTGTGTGTGTGTGTGTGTGTGTGTGTGTGTGTGTGTGTGTGTGTGTGTGTGTGTGTGTGTGTGTGTGTGTGTGTGTGTGTGTGTGTGTGTGTGTGTGTGTGTGTGTGTGTGTATTAGGCCTTGCCATTTATTGCAAGTTTAAATAACTAGTCTTTATGGTATTGTCAATGGGGTGAATCATTGCTTCTGGCCTGGCTTGCACAGCAATGTTTATTTCAGCGGTGATATTGCATACTTAGTTTTATAGACCATGTGTTATTGTGAAAGGATCCACTTATGGGATTATTTGATGTGTTTATTTACTTACTGTTCTCATATGGCTATACAATAACAATGTACAAGCTGCATGACAAATGTAAGTATCCACTTTTTCCCCCATTCATTTATCATACGTTTCATAAGTAAAGGATCTGTCTATTCCCATGTTTTTCACGTACTGTCACCACAACATTTATTCTCATAGCTAGCACTGAACTGAGAAAGCATTCTGGCTTTCTACACCAGTCACTTAGTGCTGGTCTGTTTTGGTTTGTGGCTTTCGTGAGGTTATGTCACCTTTTATTATGGGGTTCTCTCTCTGTCTCTCTCTCTCTCTCTCTCTCTTTCTCCCCGTCTCTCTGTCTCTCTCTCTCTCTGTCTCTCTGTCTCTCTTTCTCCCCGTCTCTCCGTCTCTCAGTCTCTCTCTCTCTGTGTGTGCGTGTGTGTGTGGCTTGTTCTGTGATGGGTCCTCTAAAGGAGCCAGTAGCCTGTTAGGGAGTAGAAAGGCCCTGCTTTGGCCAAAGCCCCTGTCAACTCAGCTATTCAGTCCATTGGCCTGTGCAGACAGAGCTGGCACTGTGCCCACTGCCTTGCCACAGCGCTATCCGAACATTACCCAAACATTGACATACCCCACTCAACATTTTTCCTCTAGGCCATGATTACAGATTGGCCATGGTATGAAGAGAGATTAACCAAATTCACACTGAGAGACATCAACCAAATGTGTGTGGTTACTGGTCCCACACCTCTGGAAGGTCTGTGTCTGTCTTACCTCAATTTTTCTGGGATCCTTTTCAAAGTAGTGGATCGAATGGGGCCTTGTAGTGGTTTAGTTCTTTCCATCAGTATTGAATATGACTTGACATTGAGTAGATGCCTGACTGGCGTTGAGGAGAGAAAAGAGAAGAGAGCCTAGAGAGGGCCAGGCAGTGTTATACATGTTGTGTCAGGTAAGTGCCCCTAGGAGACTTGGCACTAAAGATTTTTGCTCTCTAATCCAGAACTTTACTCATGCACAGACACACAGACACACAGACACACACAGACACACACAGACACACACAGACACACAGACACACACACACACACACACACACACACACACAGAAACACACACACACACACAGACACAGACACAGACACACACACAGACACAGACACAGACACCGACACCGACACCGACACCGACACACAGACACAGACACAGACACACACCGACACAGACACAGACACCGACACACACACACACACACAGATACACACAGACACACCTTATACTCTCCAAGATAATGAGTAAGGTCTCAGTTTGGTTTCTCTTTCACAGTAATTTGATGGAGCTTTAAATGGCAGGCTAGTGGCACAAAAAACGACCTCTGTGTAAGACCACTGTGCTTGTGTGAGGTTTTAGGGCTATTTTCGAGTTTAATGTGAGGGTTTTAAAGAGATAGAGAGGGAAACAGTATTTCCCAGCTGTATGGTGTCTCTAAACTGAAACATGCCGTTTATTGTGACAAGGTCTCAGGAGGGGTCGGGAACACAGGCTTCTGAAATCCCAACCCCAACCCCGCTGGAGAAACAGCATGGGGGAGGGGCTGAATTCTTGGTATTCTCCATATCCCTGTCTTCTCTCCCCCCCCCTCTCTCCATTCAACTTCATCTGCGTCTCTGCAAGTTGTTGTTGTAAACCTTCTTTAGTAAACTGTCACCTGGTCCTTCCAGCCCCCAGCTTCCTCTTCCTCCAGCCAGCTTTACCGCAATGCCCTTGCTCACGTCAGCTGGCCCCAGACCAGCCCTCAGTCCCAGGCCCATTCCCGTCAATACCCCCTTTTTACTGGAGATATTAGTATGTCTGTATAGAACTTCACCCACTAAGCCCCTATGTCTTTGAAGCTATGAATCATAAGGTTTTTATACACATCTTGGGCCCTTATGACACACTATTGTATTGAGCTGATGGTACTCATATAGGATAGGCAGCTCTTTGGCCCAGACTGCAAGCCTTATAAAGCCTGTGTCTGCCCATGTAGTTGTGGCTTGGAAGTTACTATTAGAATGTGCCAAAACAAGCAGTGCGACTTGGCAGGGTCGTGTTTCGGAGGATGCATGGCGCTCGACCTTCGCCTCTCCCGAGTTCGTAGGGGAGTTGCAGCGATGAGACAAGACTAATTACCAATTGGATATCACGAAATTAGGGAGATAAAGAGATACAAGTACAAAAAATACAAACACATCAAATAAATGTCCACATGCTGGACAGCAACTCAACTGCATAAATTCTAACGTGTGTGGTATAGTAGTTCATCAACCAACGTCATTTGAAATGAGTCATTTTGCATTGGAGGTAGGCAGGGAGACACTGTGACAGTAAAAGCATGGATCAGAGGTGCATTTCCTTCTCACTAAATCCTAATCTTTTTACTAAATCCTAATCTTTTTACTAAATCCTAATCTTGAGATTATACTTAAATCACATCATTTTCAGCTGTTATCTGATGAAACAGTGGAGAAAGATGAAAGGCGATGAAACAACTCTAGCCACTCCCTCCTTCCCTCACTCTCACTTAAATCATTATTCTGCCAAGGCAGCGGTTGCCTAGTTTGTATGCAGTGGCAGAGCGGCACTGGGCAACTGTGGTCCGCCACCTGTGTTTTTGAATATTAGCCCATCACAGTCAGAAAATCACAGAAGAATGTTTATCCTCCAGAAAAATGTGCCTGTGGCCGCTATGCAGGTGGTCTTGCCTGTTAAGATGTCAAATATTTGTTGACAATCTCATTAAGATGTTGAAGTGGCACGAGGGGAGAATGATAGACAGATGTGTGGTGTGGCACATCAAGTTATGAACATGAAGATGTGGGTGGCCGTTATGGCGTGGGAAGGGGGAGCAGGGGGCAGCCATCGTCAGAACGGACTGGGCGTGATCCCATCATGCCTTTCAGTGAGTGTATCAGATGGATCAGCCATCTCCTCTTATCTCCCTTCCCCTGATTGAGAGCAGCTCGTTGGGCTGCGCTGCACTTGGTTGGGCTGGCGGCTGGTGGCTAGCTGGCGGGCGCTGTTTGTTTGACTGTGTGCAGGAACACTATGTTCCAGAGGATCAGAGATTAGCCCGGGCCGTATTGTTCGCTGTTTGTGTTTAGCAAGACGCCACTACCACAGGAAGACAGACTGTAAGCATGGAAGGTGTGTGTGTGTGTGTGTGTGTGTGTGTGTGTGTGTGTGTGTGTGTGTGTGTGTGTGTGTGTGTGTGTGTGTGTGTGTGTGTCTGTGTGCGTGTGTCTGTGTGTGTGTGCGTGTGCGTGTGTGTGTGTCTGTGTGTGTGTGTGTGCGTGCGTGCGTGCTTGTGTGTCTGTGTGTGTGTGGGAGGGAGGCGTATGGTCTGTTCGAATTATGTGACCTGAAACCACCTTTATCGACATTACATTTTTTATTGAATACAGATGGTGAAAATGGAAGCCGTGTGAGTAACCTTCTTTTGGTGCTTAAAATACAAATCTGGCCCCTTAGCTCTTCCTAACTCTAATGGTGTTTCTGTTGTACTCCAGGCACAACAAATAGTGCATGAAAATACCAAATATTAAACAAAACCTGTACAGGTGAGAGGAATGTAGCTAGCGCATAGGTGTTTAATGATAAATTCTTTGCTACTTATGTAAGCTGGAGAGACTGAGAGGGAGGGCTGGAGAAGAGAGAGAGAGTGACAATGATTCCTGAAGAGAGCAACACTTTGTTTTGGTCCCTCATCACGGAGATGTTTTTTTTGTATGTAGGTGTTGATTTAAATTGTTGGGAGAAATGTTGAGATATTTTTTTTTCTTTTAGTTTCTGTTATGCAATGATACTAGCTAATAGCCCCAACTGTTCATAAGCTATAGCCAAATTCAGATGAAGAAAACCTGAAACCGCCCTGTTTGTCACTACTGCTAAATGTGGGGGGAAAAAGTTTGGTTGGAGTGCTAGGTTAGGTTAGGTATGTTGAAGCAATGTCTTTGACTGACATGTTAATCAAAAACAGGAAAAAGTGGAGGTGTGGCAGACTCATTATTTTAACGTAGGCTGTCACTCAGTGTCAATGGGGGCGTTTTTTGATATAGGTTTTGGTTGAAATAGGAGGTAAAGCAAGGCCCCTGAGGTTTTTCTGCAGAGCAAATTCTCCAGTGTTAAATCAACATTTCACACTGGTCCAGTGTCTATACGGTTCCACACTTTTCAGTGTTAAATTAACTCACTGTTAAGTGTTTAGCCTTATTTGCATATTTCTAAGAGTGCCTTGCCTTTTTAATTAATTATAGAGTTACCACCCATGACTGTATTTGTTAATGAAAGAGACATGGTTGTTGTGTTCATAGATTTTTTGTCCTCTGGCCATCCCCAAGTGAGATCCTAAGTGAATATGTTACCATTCAAATAGAATTCTTTAGCACAATATAACACATTTCAGAAGGCGTTATTTTGAGGGCCTAGTTTTACCATAATTACAGTGGCCTGAAACTCATGGTTTACAGGCAAAATCAGGCCTGCATTATGCCGGCTTGCAAAGGGATGTGTAATTCCTATTGGAATCCAGCCGGAACGGGGCATGTCAAATCTGGTGTCAAGTGCAAGCTAAGAGTCTATATTTTTTAAATAAATTAAGGCATACACTATAAATTATTCAACAATTTTCTAACCTAAGTATTGGAATAGGCAAAGGTTGCAAAAGGGCTTTTAACAGAATAATGTAGGCATAAAGTTCCCTGCCAACTAATATCAACACTTGTATTTCGTTTTGGAGAAATGATTTGCCTTGTGTAAGTTTAAGAATCCTGTCCCTTTGAGATCTTTAAGATATTTTCTCATTTATGTCTCTCATGAGGAGGGAAGATAAGGAAAGATCACAGAAGTACCAAGTAAAGGTAGAACTACCAATTAGTTATATTGATGTTATTGATATCTATTTGGTTTACAAATTATAAAGTGGTTAAAACTCTAAATTCTGTTACCAAATTGGTCCAGTCCGGACCAGACCAAATCTGAACCAATCATAGACGTCTATGTTTCACAAGTTTGGAGAGCACAGCACAGTATAGTAGAGCACAGTAGAGTACTGTGCTCTAGAGTAACATAGAGTAGAGTTCAATACAGACCACAGCTGAGTTGAATACACTATAATGTACTGCATTGTACTGTACTGTACAGAACTCTACTGTACTGTACTGAGCTCTACTGTACTGTACTGTATTGTACTCGACTGAGCTCTACTGTGCTGTACTTTGAAATCCAAATTTGTGAAACATAGACGTCTACGATAGGTTCAGATTTGGTCCAGTTGGACCAACCAAATTTGGTCTTGTTTGGGGGTTAAAATAATAGCTAGTGTGTAGAATAATACTCAAATATGCAAAGGTGGATATTGCATATGTCTAACTTTGTGTATGTATTTAGGAGACATTACCATAAAGAGAATGACATTCATATCCATAATTATGATTTTTTTTGTGTAGTACAGTTAAAAACCCAGGGATAGTTTACCAAACTTCTGTTACCAAACTTTGCATCCATATGTGTGTTTTAGCAAAATGTTCTATGTAAATTGGTAAAATAAACCAGTTGTCTGGTTTGTTAAACTTTGACAGCTATGGTTTTTGTTTGGCATACATTTTAAAGTGGAAAATCGGAGTCTCAACGCAATTCCCTTACAGTGGAATTCCCTTACAGTGGAATTCCCTTACAGTGGAATTCCCTTACAGTGGAATTGCCCATAACTCAAAAAAGGTTGATGGAAAAGAAAGAATTCCCAAAGAAAATGAGGGGAAATGGATATTGCTACTCCCAAGTGTATTTGTTGCCTAGACGTTTACCAACAGAATGTGTGAACCAGACTGGTCCTCATTAGGTAACACCCCTACTGGATGAGGATCACTCTGGTACTAGGCAATCTCATGACTCTGGAGCAACAGTGCACTGAGTTCAACATGCTTATATGTGTAGGATCTTAATTTGATCTCCCTTTTGCAGGAGAATGTTCCTGCAATGCAGCAAATGTAGAACATGTAGTGTATTTGAGGTTCAAAAAGGGATTCTGAAGTTTATCATTTCAACTTTGAAATTTCAGACTTGATTTTCCCTCACACTGCATGCATCAACCCCTACAAAAATGTCCATGAATTATAATCCCCATACTAATGAACGTTTCCTCTTGCTGCAGGATTATTTTTTCTGCTGTAGCAAACTGGCTCAAATTAAGATCCTACATACTACTGTATATCACACTATTGTATCACATTAAACTCTTACAAAGTTCAACACACTGCTCTTCATAGCTCTTCAATCATAGCTACATCTCAAAATGTCAGACTTGTTCTGCCTTTTTTAATCCTCCTTAACAATGTGCCTGGGCCCCTGGGGCCTTGTGACTTGCCACAGCTAGGAGTTTAAGTAACATCAGCGTTAATGTCAGGTGATGTAGAGAACAGTAGAGAATGTCAGGTATGCATTCTCTGCCAAGGGGCCCTGAATTTATCAGAATACATGCTGGGTCGTTCCATGTCATTTCTGCAAGCCATAACACCCATCATCTCAGATTGTTCTAAAACCATTTCTGTCGTTTGAAATAAATAAGATTAGCATTCATGCAACATTATTTTGTTAAAAGCTAATTAATTGCCCCAAAGATTCTGGCCCCTAGATGGTGCTTTTCCCTTCAATGTTAAAAGGTTAGTTCAACCAAATACAAATGTACATATTGGTTTCCTTACCCTGTAAGCAGTTTATGGATAAGGTATGAGAGTGCCCCCATGCTTTGTTGTTGTTTACCTGGTCACTTTTTGAAATGCTAACTTTGTTTAATTTGTGGCACAAATCCAATGCAAATCAATGGTACCTACAGTGCATTCGAAAAGTATTCAGACCCCTTTATTTTCCCCCAAAATGTTAACGTTACAGCCTTATTCTAAAATGTATTCAATTATACCCCCCCCCCTCATCAATCTACACAAAATACCCCATAATGACAAGGCAAAAACAGTTTTAATTTTTTTTAAAACAACAACTGAAATATGAAATTTACTTAAGTATTCAGACACTTTACTCAGTACTTTGTTGAAGCACCTTTGGCAGTGATCATAGATCATAGTGATCATGGCACACCTGTATTTGGGGAGTTTCTCACATTCTTCTCTGCAGATCCTCTCAAGCTCTGTCAGATTAAATGGGGAGCGTCAATGCACAGCTATTTTCAGGTCTCTCCAGAGATGTTCAATCGGGTTCCAGTCCGGGTTCTGGCTGGGCCACTCAAGGACAACCAGAGACTTGTCCCGAAGCCACACCTGCGTTGTCTTGGCTGTGTGCTTAGGTTTGTTGTCCTGTTGGAAGGTGAACCTTCGCCCCAGTCTGAGGTCCTGAGTGCTCAGAGCAGGTTTTCATCAAGGATCTCTCTGTGCTTTGCTCTGTTCATCTTTCCCTCAATCCTGACTAGTCTCCCAGTCCCTGCCACTGAAAGACATCCCCATAGCATGATGCTGCCATCACCATGCTTCACCGTACAGATGGTGCCAGGTTTCCTCCAGATGTGATGCTTGCCATTCAGGCCAAAGAGTTCAATCTTGGTTTCATCAGACCAGAGAATCTTGTTTCTCATGGTCTGAGAGTCCATTAGGTACCTGTTGGCAAACTCCAAGCGGGCTGTCATGTGCCTTTTACTGAGGAGTGGCTTCCGTCTGGCCCACTCTACCATAAAGGCCTTATTGGTGGAGTGCTGCAGAGATGGTTGTCCTTCTGGAAGGTTCTCCCATCTCCACAGAGGACCTCTGGAGCTCTATCAGAGTGACCATCAGGTTCTTGGTCACCTCCCTGACCAAGGCCCTTCTGCTCCGATTCCTCAGTTTGACCAGGTGTCCAGCTCTAGGAAGAGTCTTGGTGGTTCCTAACTTCTTCCATTTAAGAATGATGGAGGCCACTGTGTTCTTGGGAACCTTCAATGCTGCAGACATTTTTTTTGGTACCCTTCCCCAGATCTGTACCTCGACAAAATCCTGTCTCTGAGCTCTATGGACAATTCCTTCAACCTCTTGGCTTGGTTGTTGTTCTGACATGCACTGTCACATTCAGGACCTTATATACAGTTGAAGTCAGAAGTTTACATACACTTTGGTTGGAGTCATTAAAACTCATTTTTCAACCCCTCCACAAATTTCTTGTTAATAAACTATAAGTTTATGGATAAGTTTTGGCAAGTCGATTAAGACATCTACTTTGTGCTTGACACAAGTAATTTTTCCAACAATTGTTTACAGACAGATTATTTCACTTATTCACTGTATCACAATTCCAGTGGGTCAGAAGTTTACATACAATAAGTTGACTGTGCCTTTTAAACAGCTTGGAAAATTCCAGAAAATTATGCAATGTCTTTAGAAGCATCTGATAGGCTAACTTACATCATTTGAGTCAATTGGAGGTGTACCTGTGGATGTATTTCAAACCCTACCTTCAAACTCTGTGCCTCTTTGCTTGACATCATGGGAAAATCAAAAGAAATCAGCCAAGACCTCAGAAAGAAAATTGTAGACCTCCACAAGTCTGGTTCATCCTTGGGAGCAATTTCCAAACTCCTGAAGGTGACATGTGCATCTGTACAAACAATAGTACACAAGTATAAACACCATGGGACCACACAGCTGTCATATCACTCAAGAAGGAGACGTGTTCTGTCTCCTAGAGATGAAGAGTACAAATCAATCCCAGAACAACAGCAAAGGACCTTTTTTTAAACCTTTATTTAACTAGGCAAGTCAGTTAGAAACAAATTCTTATTTTCAATGACAGCCTAGGAACAGTGGGTTAACTGCCTTGTTCAGGGGCAGAATGACAGATTTGTACCTTGTCAGCTTGGGGATTCAAACTTGCAACTTTTTGGTTACTAGTCCAACGCTCTAACCACTAGGCTACCCTGCCACGAAGATGCTAGAGGAAACAGGTATAAAAGTATCTATATCCACAGTAAAACAAGTCCTATATCGACATAACCTGAAAGGTCACACAACAAGGAAGAAGCCACTGCTCCAAAACCGACATTAAAAAAGCCAGACTACGGTTTGCAACTGCACATGGGGACAAAGATCGTACTTTTTGGAGAAATGTCCTGGGAAACAAAAATGGAACTGTTTGGCCATAATGACCATCGTTATGTTTGGAAGACAAGGGGGAGGCTTGCAAGCCGAAGAACACCATCCCAACCGTGAAGCATGGTGGTGACAGCATCATCCTGTATGGGTGCTTTGCTGTAGGAGGGACTGGTGCACTTCACAAAATAGATGGCAAGGGAAATTATGTGGATATACGGAAGCAACATCTCAAGACATCAGTCAGAACGTTAAAGCTTGGTCGCAAATGGGTCTTCCAAATGGACAATGACCCCAAGCATACTTCCAAAGATGTGACAAAATGGTTTAAGTACAACAAAGTCAAGGTATTGGAGTGGCCTTTGCAAAGCCCTGACCTCAATCCTATAGAACATTTGTGGGCAGAACTGAAAAAGCGTGTGCGAGCAAGGAGGCCTACAAACCTGATTCAGTTACACCAGCTCTGTCAGGAGCAATGGGCCAAAATTCACCCAACTTATTGTGGGAAGCTTGTGGAAGGCTCCCTGAAATGTTTGACCCAAGTTAAACAATTTAAAGGCAATGCTACAGAATACTAATTGAGTGTATGTAAACTTCTGACCCACTGAGAATATGATGAAAGAAATAAAAGCTGGAATAAATCATTCTCTCTCCTATTATTCTGACATTTCACATTCTTAAAATAAAGTGGTGATCCTAACTGACCAAAAACAGGGAATTGATACTCGGATGAAATGTCAAGAATTGTGAAAAACGGAGTTTAAATGTACTTGGCTAAGGTGTATGTACATTTCCGACTTCAACTGTAGACAGGTGTGTGCCTTTCCAAATCATGTCCAATCCATTGAATTTACAACAGGTGGACTCCAATCAAGTTGTTGAAACATCTCAAGGATGGTAAATGAAAACGGGATGCACCTGAGCTCAATTTAGAGTCTCATAGCAAAGGGTCTGAATACTTATGTAAATGAGATATTTTATTGTTATGTTTGAAATAAAAGTCTGTGGGTGGTTTTTGACCATCTCTTTGGATTCCTCATGTCTCTCATTGTTAGAAAAAAGTTAGGTCCAAATCGGATGTTAGGTACTATATTTATTGGATATTATTTGAATCCTATATATTAAAATAGCCAATTTGGGTGCAATAAGTAGCTCAATTTCTTAGAGATCAAATTATATTTCAACAAAATAATTTTCCAGGAATGCTAATCTTATCTGTTTCTAACTACAGAAAGGATTTCAGAAAATCTGAGTTAGTGTGTGTCGAAATCCTTTTCTTGTGCTTTTTTAGGTGGAACGACGCTAATGCTTTCTCCTCTACTGACTCAGTACCCCCTGTCCTCGTCTCACATTGAAAAGCTAAAGGGACAGATCTTGGTCCCATGTCTATACAGTCTATAGAAGGGTCATGCCATCGTTCTGTTTTTACCAGCTTCCTATAATTAATGCGCAGGTTTACGACACAGACACACGCTAGCAGCGACAGTGAATAGAGAAACAATGGCTGACGAAATGTGCTGGACGGAGATCCACAAGTTCTGAACTGCATATCTATTCATACTGACTCACATTACAGGAATGTGTTGGAATGGAGAAAGTGTAGCGGCTCTGCATCTCTCAGCCAGGTGCTAAATCAGGTGAAATGCGTAAGCTAGGGGTGAATATGTGTAAATGAAACAGACAATATCAAAGGCAACTCTGTCATTGTACTGTTACATCATGATCTGGCAGAGCTTAAAAGCTCACTGTTTTCCTACAGATGTAGGATCGTAATTTGAGCCAGTTTGTAACAGCAGGAAAATAATCCTGCAGCACCAGAAAATGTGAGTTATTATGTTGATTATAAGTAATGGACATTTTTTTGTAGGATTTGATAGATTTTTTTTGGGGGGGGGCAGACTTCTCACAATCTTGTTGAGCAGTCATGTGTCTTTGTAAGCCTGTTAAAAGAAATAAAAGTCCCGGAAAATCGTCAAAGACCACCCAAACCATAGACTATTTTCTCTGCTGCTGCACGGCAAGATTTACCGGTGCATCAAGTCTGACAGCTTCTATCCCCAAGCAACACAACCTGTAAATAGCTAACAAAATAGCTACACGGACTGAGTTTACCTTGTATCTCTATTGAACTTTTAGTTCAATTTGTGCACTTTCTCTATGCACACTCACAGGGCCCTACACACTCACACTCACAGGGCCCTACACACTCACACTCACAGGGCCCTACACACTCACACTCACAGGGCCCTACACACTCACACACACTGTCACTCCAACACACTCACACACACTGTCACTCCAACACACACTCACACACACTGTCACTCCAACACACACACACAAACACTCACTCCATAATTTGCTCACTCACATGTAATATGCACATACATTAATACTGTCTCTACACATGCACACACCCACTCACATACAAGCTGCTGCTACTCTATCTTATATTCTGTTGCCTAGTCACCTTACCCCTAAACATATCTACCTCTATCACTCCAGTATTCCTGCACACTTAAATATGGTATTGGAACTGACTTTTTAAATATTTCCTGTATATAGTATGCTTACTTACTTTATTGTGTATTTCATATTTCTTATTCTTATTTCTTGTGTGTTTTTTTTCTAGTGTTTTTTTTCTAGTAATACATTGTTATTGATTATTGCATTGTTGGGTTTTGAGCTTGCAAGAAAGCTCAAAGCTGTACTTGTACATGTGGGACCGAGTGGCACAGTGTTCTAAGGCATTGCAGTGCTAGAGGCGGCACTACAGACCTGGGTTCCATCCTGGGCTGTATCATGATCAAGAGTCCCATAGGATAGTGCGCCATTGGCCCAGCGTCGTCCGGGTAAGAGGAGGGTTTGCCTGGGGTAGGCCATCATTGTAAGTAAGCATTTGTTCTTAACTGTCTTGCCTGATTACATTTTTTTTTAAATGTGACATTAAAACTTGAAACTTGTTAAGCAAGATAAGGTAGGCTTCTCATGAAACGTCAAGTGATACTGAGTGCAGTAAAAATAAGATTAAATCCCTCTAACACTTTTTCCCCCAAAGAAAACTGTATCCATTTAATTATCATGATATTTAATGTGGTGTCTGTCTGTGCACTGAACATTCTGAAATGGACAAGCGTATCAACACATTTGAAATGAATGATGACATTGCTTGTGTAGACATCAAGGTACAAGGCATGTAAGGTCATAAGACTAGATTGATTGACTGCTGTGTTGTGTGTATTGTGAGTGGTCGGTCACAAGGTTAGTGGTACCTTAATTGGGGTGAACGGGCTCGTGGTAATGGCTGGAGCAGAATAAATGGAATGGTATTAGCTCTGTTCCAGACATTATTATAAGCCGTCTTAACCCCTCAACAGCCTCCACTAATCAAATACATACTGTGTGTAGCTAGTTCTAGTGTGTAGCTTTACTCAGTACTCTGTTGAAGCACCTTTGGCAGCGATTACAGCCTCAAGTCTTCTTGGGTTTGATACTACAAGTTTGGCAATCAATCTAGACGTGATGCTTGGCATTCAGGCCAAACAGTTCAATCTTGATTTCATCAGACCAGAGAATCTTGGTTCTCATGGTCGGAGAGTCCTTTAGGTGGCTTTTGGCAAACTCCAAGAGGGCTGTCATGTGCCTTTTACTGAAGAGTGGCTTCCGTCTGGACACTCTACCATAAAGGCCTTATTGGTGGAGTGCTGCAGAGATGGTTGTCCTTCTGGGAGGTTCTCTCATCTCCACAGAGGACCTCTGGAGCTCTGTCAGAGTGACCATCGGGTTCTTGGTCACCTCCCTGACCAGGCCCTTCTCCCCCGATTGCTCAGTGTCGCCCGGCAGTCAGCTTTAGGAAGAGTCTTGGTGGTTCCAAACTTCTTCCATTTAAGAATGATGGTTCTTGAGGACCTTCAATGATGCTTCCCCAGATCTGTGCCTCGACACAATCCTGTCTCGGAGCTCTATGGACAATTCCTTCGACCTCATGGCTTGGTTTTTGCTCTGACATGCACTGTCAACTGTGGGACCTTATATAGACAGGTGTGTGCTTTTCCAAATAATGTCCAATCAATTGAATTTACCATAGGTGGGACTCCAATCAAGTTGTAGAAACATCTCAAGGATGGTAAATGAAAACAGGATGCACTTGAGCTCAATTTCGAGTCTCATAGCAAAGAGTCTGAATACTTAAATAAGGTATTTCTGTTTTAGATTTTTAATACATTAGCAAACATTTATAATAACCTGTTTTCGCTTTGTCATTATGGGGTCCGAATGCACTGTATATCAGCTATACTATGCCCATTTAGTGCTACACTTGAATTGTGTTTACATGCTGGCAAATCTAAGATGATTACCACTAGCCTGTTCTGACCCTGAATGTAAAAAAAAAAAAACATTATGTTTTTCCAATGCTTCTCAAGGAGATGAGAGAGATGTGTGGTTCAGTGATAGGGGTCTGTGTTGACATGGTACCTCAAAAGAAATACATTTTAAGGCCCTGTAATCTCTGCCTAGTCCCCGGGCTTCTGATGTGTTTTGTAGATAACTTTGATATACAGATGGATTTCAGGAGACAAAGAATGAGGAAACCTCAGTAAGCGGTTTCCATGTTTCAACCTGAACAGGCTTGTTGAGTCTCTCTTCATCTTCATGTTTTCTTCTTCTGTTAATGCTGAAATTCTGTTGTTCTCTCTTTCTCTCTTGTCTTGTTGAGTCTGCATACTGTACACATTTTTTTTTCTCTTTGTGCAAAAATTCTCTCTCTCGTTCCCTCTGTTCTTTCTCATTCTCTCTTGTCCACAAGCACACACATTCTCTCTCACACACAACAACCACCTCTAGCAGCATGGCAGCTTAGTAGTAGACGACCTCTAGGCAGCTTAGTAGTAGACGACCTCTAGGCAGATCGTTGAAGCCTGATGATCACTCTGTCAAAATGCTCCCTTTTTCTTTTTGACCAAATAACCATTAAACAAGCCTTCAGAGCAGCTTTGCTTCACTTTTGACAATAGTTAATTATGCCACTTGACAGTTAGAATGAAACACAAGCCTGTTGCAGACCTGATAGACTCTTGGGGATTGTAAGTAATGGCCAGTTGGCTCACCCCTGGATGTCAGGGTTGAAGCCGGGCTCACTGTGAACTGGGTTGACGTATTGACCAACTTGGGGTCAGACTGTAGACTTCATGGGCTGTTGGGTATGTAGTTGGATTAAAGGGTCGTCTGATGATTGATGTTTAGACTGTTTGAACTCTTCGGTGGATGGATCTGTATTGGCTACTGTCTCCTGTGAGAGGGGTCGCTGAGTACACTGGGAGGCTCAGTGCCCGAACAGTGCTGGGACTCCATTGTTTCATATCCTGGATCTTCCACTGGGACTGAGCAGTACAATAGGGCAGACTATCAAACAGTGGCACCACTAGCTGCGCACGCGCACACACTCACACACACGCAGATACTAGCCAGACAGTGAGGAGTGGACACTGGCTAAATCACATGAACAGGGTTAATGAGGTCAGACCTCTGAGATAGTTTAACGTGACAAGGGTCATTGTAAAAACACCCCGATAAGATATTGACCCACAGTAGCTCTTCACTACACCACAGGAGGTTGGTGGCACCTTAATTGGGGAAGACAGGCGGGTGGAATGGTATCAAGCACACGGTTTCAGGCCTCCCAGGTTGCGCAGTGGTCTAGGGCACTGCATCACAGCACTAGCTGTGCCACCAGAGACTCTGGGTTTGCGCCCAGGCTCTGTCGCAGCTGGCCGCGACTGGGAGGTCCGTGGGGCGACGCACAATTGGCCTAGCGTCATCCGGGTTAGGGAGGGTTTGGCCGGTAGGGATATCCTTGTCTCATCGCGCACCAGTGACTCCTGTGGCGGGCTGGGTGCAATGTGCGCTAACCAAGGTCGCCAGGTGCATGGTGTTTCCTCTGACACATTAGTGCAGCGGGCTTCCGGGTTGGTGGCGCGCTGTGTTAAGAAGCAGTGCGGTTGGGTTGTGTTTCGGAGGACGTATGACTTTCGACCTTCGTCTCTCCCGAGCCTGTATGGGAGTTGTAGCGATGAGACAAGATAGTAATTACTAACAATTCGATACCACGAAATTGGGGAGAAAAAGGGGGTAAAAAAAAGGAGGGAAAAAAAGCACACGGTTTCTATGTGTTTGATGCCATTCCATTAGCTTCATTCCAACCATTATTATAAACCGTCCTCCCCTCAGCAGCCTCCACTGAACTACACATCTCCATTGCCTCCAGTTAAATGCCCCGGATTGTGTATTATTGTCCACAAGAGGTCAGAGTGCATGGCCATGGCAAGATTCCTAACTGATCACTCTTACTCCCAACCATAGATAAAACAATGATGACTTTGCAATAAATCAATTCCTTGTCTGTTTGAGGGCTAAAATGACAGATAGTAGGACATGGTGTGTAGCAAGATGAAGCAAGATAACAGTATGCTATTGCAGAATCCCTCCAGAGCCTCAGGGAAGTCAGCTCCGCCATCTTCCTTTGGCCGATGGGATACAACACAGGAAAGGAAAATGTCTCCTGTTTTTAGAACATGGCCTCTGTGACACCGTTCCATCCAAGGCGGTCTCTGTGGAAACCAAGGCGGTCTCTGTGGAAACCAAGGCTCTGTGGAAACCAATGCGGTCTCTGTGGAAACCAAGGCGGTCTCTGTGGAAACCAAGGCGGTCTCTGTGGAAACCAGCTTAATGTCGATTTATTCTCTGGTACAAATTGGACAAGAGAGGGAGGAAGGAGGCGGTGGGGTGTTGTTTCTGTTGATGTTGGCAAAAATGGGACCCTATTGTGGGGAACGACTTGAACGTCTGAGCTTCTTACCCTGGCGCAGAGCCAAAGCACCAACTCCTCAGAACACCACAGTCCGGTGTTTATCCAAAACTGAGGGAGGAAACAGAACAAGATCTAGGTCTGGACAACAACAAATTGGTGCCACCACTCTCAGTCCAAGTCCACCTCAGATCAGTCTTGCCACTTATCGAGTGAGTTCCTGCCAAGTCCTGTCAGATATAATATTTTGGGAACCTTTGCCAAGACCCAAATAAATCTCTCAGTGAAAACCAAATAAATAATATACTGAGTGAACTGATTTGAAGCAAAGAAAACTTGATATCAAAGTAAAGGATTCTGTTGCTTTGTTTAGTTTTCAACTAGTTTGCTATTTTATTCATTGTTTGTCTTGGCAGTTTATTCATACTCTTATCTTGTGGCTTTTAAAAGTCACAAAAATTCAAACCCCTGAACATACACCATCTTTTACTGTGTGTGGCATGTGACCACAGTAGCTGTGGTGTGCCAGGGCTCAGGGCACACAGAGTTCACCCTCCTTGTGCCACGTGCCATGCCACAGTAAAACCGCCAGCAAACCGCATCCCTGGGCAGACAACACACCAAGGAAACCAAATTCCTTACACACTATTACCATCACTTACAAGTCTTTTACAATTTCTTCAACCTGCCGTTCTTTCACCCTATCTTGTATATCCACCCATCTTACCTCACCCTTTTGTGGTTTAGTGTAATTGTAGCTTTTTTGGCAGCCTCTCTTCTCCTTTTGTCAGACTCAACCCCTTTTTCTTGTTTAACCTTTTACTGCAGAGGGCTAAATCAGGGTCACACAGAACCTTTTACTGCAGAGGGCTAAATCAGGGTCACACAGAACCTTTTACTGCAGAGGGCTAAATCAGGGTCACACAGAACCTTTTACTGCAGAGGGCTAAATCAGGGTCACACAGAACCTTTTACTGCAGAGGGCTAAATCAGGGTCACACAGAACCTTTTGCAGTGGGCTAAATCAGGGTCACAGAACCTTTTACTGCAGAGGGCTAAATCAGGGTCACACAGAACCTTTTACTGCAGAGGGCTAAATCAGGGTCACACAGAACCTTTTACTGTAGAGGGCTAAATCAGGGTCACACAGAACCTTTTACTGCAGAGGGCTAAATCAGGGTCACACAGAACCTTTTACTGTAGAGGGCTAAATCAGGGTCACACAGAACCTTTTACTGCAGAGGGCTAAATCAGGGTCACACAGAACCTTTTACTGCAGTGGGCTAAATCAGGGTCACACAGAACCTTTTACTGCAGTGGGCTAAATCAGGGTCACACAGTGTGTATATTGGTCGTCATAAACAAATCTACTTTGAAACTAAAGTAGACACCTCACATACACAGAGTTGAAATGTATTACATTGAGTTTAAATTCCAATATTACACTTTATATACATCACAGAAGACTGAAATATAACAAAACTTTTTGACACAGAAACACCATATTCTTTTTGATTTGCTTTAATACACTCTACTATTGTAGTATGTGGTTCTGACATAGTTTTGGATTCATTGTGAATTCAGAAGAGATCAGGGGTTAGAGTTTATAGCAATTTATAAAAATGGAGGAAGTACATTCCAGTACTATTATATCAGTAATTATTTTCTTGGCACTGGGCCTGTGTTGAGCTCACTGGAATAGGGATATATTAACTCTGTGTATGTTTCTGTTTGCTACATCCATAGCCGCGTCTATGAATTTGAGTGGTTCCATTTCCCACAGCCTAAGCTGTTTTTGTGTTGGAATTTGTTGATGTAGGCAAAGCCTATAGCACACAAAATGTTTTGTCTGTGTCTCTCAGTTTTTGCAAATCTGTATGCCTTTGTGTGGGTCTACCACAGGACTCCCGCCGCACTCTTAGTATTCTGTGCACTCTGACTCTCACTACCCCCCGCTCTGAGAGTGGGACTCCGTCTAAGCTCTATTTAGGTGTAAGACACCACTAATCCTATCATATGATTGACTGCTAAAGAACCTGTCTGTGCTCTCTGCTCCGCTTCCCTAAAACCTTCAACCCCACCTGTCTGTGAGTGTGTGTGAAGAGAGTTATGTCTTTGTTGGGATGTTGGAAGATTTGTTATTCAGAGCACTTTGTGTGTGGTTATGGTTATCACAATGGCTTTAATAATCTGTTGTCTCGATAAGTAGAAAAGTGTGTGTGTGTACGTGTGTGTTTGAGAAGCTAAGAAGTTTGTGGTGACAAGGCTTGGGTACTGACCTGCTTTCGGGGACAGAGGACGTGGGATCAGTAATTGGGTGCATCTTTAGCAAGCGTTTTTACTCTCTCTCTCTCTCTCTCTCTCTCTCTCTCTCTCTGTTTCTCTCTGTTTCTCTCTCTCTCTTTCTCTCTGTTTCTCTCTCTCTGTTTCTTTCTCTCTGTTTCTCTCTCTGTTTCTCTCTCTCTCTCTCTCTCTCTCTGTTTCTCTCTCTGTTTCTCTCTTTGTTTTTCTCTCTGTTTCTCTCTCTCTCTCTCTCTCTGTTTATCTCTCTCTCTCTCTGTTTCTCTCTCTGTTTCTCTCTTGCTCTGTTTCTCTCTCTCTGTTTTCTCTCTCTCTCTCTCTCTCTCTCTCTCTCTCTCTCTCTGTTTCACTCAGTCTCTCTCTCTCTCTCTCTGTTTCACTCTGTCTCACAGCATTGTGAGTAACAGTTAAGTATGAATATTGCAGCATCTGCAGTCTGTTACCATTGTTACCAAGTCCCCAAACTCACTTATCCAAATAGGTAATTTTACTGTTTTACTTGTACTTACTGTTTAAAAATATATATATATTCTCACTTGGATTTTGTGATTTACTGTGTGTAAATACATCAAATTGAATGTGTTTTAATTGTAGGCTTTAAGGCAACAAAAGGTGAACATTTTGAAAGAGGGTGGTGACTTTCTATACCCACGGTATCTATCTAGACCTCTATGGTGAGAACCACCAGAGATTGTGTACAGAACTGAGGGACAGGATTGACAACAGACGACTAGAGGGCTATATTAAGACATGGAAAAATGGCATGCTTAATCATTCTCTGCGTGGTTCTATTTATCTTTCAAAGAAGTTGAGCCACGGACTCTCTTGAGATTTGGGTCTCTTTTGTTGCTGAGCACAATGAGTATATCCTATACGCGTTTGCCAGTTTGTGTCCTCTCACCGTATACAATGCAGGGGATTGGTGCTGGTCCTGAGAGAAAGAATACAAAGAAACAATACATTATTTAAGAGTTGGGTTGAAGTTTGGGGTCAATTCCATTTAAATTCCAGTCAATTCAGGAAGTACACTGAAATTCAAATTCAAATCCATTCATTTTCAATGAGGAACATTTGGAATTGGAATTTGGTTTGCCTTCTGAATTGACTGGAATTGAAATGGAAATTGAGTGGAACATTCTACCTGTAGCCTATAGATAATTTGACCCTTGACCTCCCCACCTGACCTGACTTCTCTTCCTGTCAAGGAGCAGTTCGGAACGGCGGAAGGAGAAGTCTCGTGACGCGGCACGCTGTCGTCGAAGTAAGGAGACAGAGGGGTTCTACGAGCTGGCCCATCAGCTGCCCCTCCCACACAGCGTCAGCTCCCACTTGGACAAAGCCTCCATCATGAGACTGGCCATCAGCTTCCTGCGCACCCGCAAGGTCGTCGGCCCAGGTCAGCGCTATATCATACACGCATACACACACAAACACACACACGTACAAAGACACACATACACACGTAGTCAGACACACACACATATGCCTTCACTTTTCTCCTGATAAAGCATATACTTATTACTAAATACATATGTTTTATGAAGATATACTTATGTCACCTGTCTGTCAAGACTATCAAATCCATAATCCCTGGTGTGTGTGTTGTTATCTAGTCATAGCAAGATACTTATTGCTGCACTTGGTTACTATAAGGATATCAATGTCCCATTAGGTCACTGATATATGGGATGGAGATTATGAATCACTGATCTGCCTCCTCCTCTACTATAATTGTGACAGTGAAGTAAACAAAGGAAACAGCACTGGGACAGATGATGTAAATCCTTGGTGAGAGGGGACAGACATGGAGGAAAGAAGAATCTGGCAAGCATGTCTCTGGAAGTTTCTTGGATCCAGGGCGGAAGTGTGTGCATTGGGAGGGAGGGTGGGGGAGGTCATTACACTTGTCCTCCTTCCCGTGCTTTTATAAAATTAGAATCTCCGGAAGACAGACAAAGGAACCTCTTTATTGTTCTGGCGTTCCACAATGTCTGTGTTTTGAAATAAGGAGACATCAGACTTCATCGCATGAAAACACTACGGAAGCAACTCCAGATGCAAAATGTATCTATATTATTTACAATAGTTTCTGGTCCTTGCCATGGCACCCTGGTTATCTCCTGCCTCTCTTTGCCATCTCCCCTGGTCAAACAGTGCAACTTCACTGCAACAAGTGAAATCTATGTAAGCCTAAATATCTTAATAAGACAATTAAGGTAAAATATCTTGAAATAAGATAAACAACTTCAATTAAGACTTTTTTTGAAGGTTAAAATATGCAACGTTATCTGGCAATGATGTTAGCTAATTTAGCCTGGTAAAAAAAAGAAGCATTTTAAGTTAATTTTCACTCAACATAAGATATTTAGGCTTGCTTAGATTGAACTTATTTCAGTGTTCTGCCTAGAGGTGGTTCAGTGAGAAGGTGAGATATTGAGCAAAGGAGATGGGATGTATAGGTTCAGAATAGGCTGGATTTGGGCAGTGAGGGACTGTAGGGGATGGCGAGGGACAGAATCGCTGCTCTGTAGAGGGGAGATGGTACAGACGATTGTCTTATCTGCACAGCTGTGCTTCTGATTGGAGTGGGATGGAGAATGTGATTGGAAGGCACTCAGAGGAAGGCCTGGCTCTGCCACTGTGAGACTGGCGCTCCCTCTCTCAAGTCAGCCATAACACAGGCCTGCCTTGGCGCTATGCAACACCTCCCCTACACGCACACACACACACACACACACACACACACACACACACACACACACACACACATACACACACACACACACACCTACCACATGTCACTCCCAAGGAGAAAGAATCGTACAGATTGTTGAAGTGCCCTTTTTATGCCTCTCTAAAACAGAACAGTTGTATAACAGCCATGCATTCACGCGCACACACACACTGCCGCAGCAGCGGAAACACCTCTGTGACCGTATACACTGAGTATACCAAACATTAAGAACACCTTCCTATTATTGAGTTGCACCTCACCCACCCACCCTTTTGCCCTCAGAACAGCCTCAATTCGTTAGGGCATGGACTCTACAAGGTGTCGAAAGCGTTCAACAGGGATACTGGCCCATATTGAATTATGTCAAGTTGGCTGGATATCCTTTGAGTGTTGGACCATTCTTGATACACACGGGAAACTGTTGAGCGTGAAAAACCCAGCAGCGTTGCAGTTCTTGGCATAAAGTGGTGCACCTGGCACCTACTACCATACCCCATTCAAAGGCACTCAAATCTTTTGTTTTGCCCATTCACCCTCTGAATGGCACACATACTGTACACATTCCATGTCTCAATTGTCTCAAGGCTTTTAAAATTATATAACCTGTCTCCACCACTTCATCTACAATGATTGAAGTGGATTTAACAAGTGACATCATCAAGGGATCATAGCTTTCACCTGGATTCACCTGGTCAGTCTATGTCATGTTTTGTATACTCAGTGTATAAGAGAACCCATGTGGTTCTGGGACACTGATACACTGGCCCCTCAGCCACTATGACACTGAATGAATGATTGACTGATTGAGTCAATTACAGCTATTCACAGGGATAAAGTTTCAATGAATCTTATGGTTGCTGACAAGCTTGATTTTGATGTGCATTAAACATTTCCTCTAAAACTACCAGCCTTATCATTCTTACTCAGAATACGAACTATGTTTATTTCCATCTGAGAACAGCATCAGACCGCGTTTTAAACTATGTTGATTTCCATCTGAGAACAGCATCAGACCGCGTTTTAAACTATGTTGATTTCCATCTGAGAACAGCATCAGACCGCATTTTAAACTAT
The DNA here is from genome assembly GCF_034236695.1 of Oncorhynchus nerka. Lineage (NCBI taxonomy): Eukaryota > Metazoa > Chordata > Actinopteri > Salmoniformes > Salmonidae > Oncorhynchus > Oncorhynchus nerka. The sequence goes on from NC_088411.1 coordinate 27,826,564, forward strand.
GTTGATTTCCATCTGAGAACAGCATCAGACCGCGTTTTAAACTATGTTGATTTCCATCTGAGAACAGCATCAGACCGCATTTTAAACTATGTTGATTTCCATCTGAGAACAGCATCAGACCGCGTTTTAAACTATGTTGATTTCCATCTGAGAACAGCATCAGACCGCATTTTAAACTATGTTGATTTCCATCTGAGAACAGCATCAGACCGCGTTTTAAACTATGTTTATCTGAGAACAGCATCAGACCGCGTTTTAAACTATGTTGAATTTGTTGCATTTGCACTGAGCTGAGATGGGGTAAAATGTAACGTTCAACAGGAAAGTCCTCTGAGTTCAGATCAGTAGGATACAGTACAGACACTACAGGAAATGATGCAAGACATGGCATCCTGTGACCTGTTTTATAATCTATGCTTTTGTTGAAGCTTTTGTAGTCCTGTAGTAGTTTGATGTTAACATACTGTACCTATTACCTCATTTAACCATGACTCAAAATTGTAGAGAAGGAAACTACAGATGCAAAAATCAAGTGTTCAGGCTAAAAGGTGGTCCTGTAGAGTTGAGTCTCCCATCAGCCGAAGACCCTTGAGAAAGTCGTTGCTCCCCTGGGGCTACATTCTCTGGGCTGGGCCAAAATCCCAAATCCAGGCCCAGGCCTTCTTGGCCCCCCGTAGGCCTTGAGAACAGCTCTTATCTAAGGGAAGCACACTGGAGGAATCACAAGCTTCCGACCCCCAGCATGGAGCCACGTTTTGTTCACTGGGACTCTGTAGTCGCTCTGCTGCCTCCCTTTTGAGCCCATGCCAGATTAACTTTATCTACATTTTCTCACTTGGCTTCAAGTAACGTGGTGCAGACTGCAGAGATTTTTGGGGGGTGGGTGGGTTTCATTAGATTTAGCTACAACATCTTGGATACTGAGCTTCCAATTGGCTTATTCAACCCCCCTCCTCTCCCTTGTAACTATTCCCCAGGTCGTTGCTGTAAATGAGAATGTGTTCTCAGTCAACTTTAAAAAACAACAATATACAAATACTGTGCAGTATGTATTGTACGTTACACAGTGACTTTCAGTGTGCTGGGAATGTTTGTCTCAAGGTTAAGGCTAACTCATTAGTGTGTGCCTTAAGATGGACACTGTTAAAGCAACAGCCTTTCTCAAGTGTGTGTGTGTGTGTGTGTGTGTGTGTGTGTGTGTGTGTGTGTGTGTGTGTGTGTGTGTGTGTGTGTGTGTGTGTGTGTGTGTGTGTGTGTGTGTGTGTGTGTGTGTGTGTGTGTGTGTGAGGGAAGCGACCAAGGGAAGGTCAGGGGATTTGGGAGTGTTCAGAGATGCAGGATGAAGTTGTTCTGGTTTGTTTTGGACATGGGCCAGGGCTTCAAGAAGGAAAACAAGCTTGACACACACACACACAAACAGGTCCAGAACAAATTGAAGAAAACAGAGTATTATGCAGAGCCTTGATTGCATGGAATTCCCTTCCATCTCATATAGCGCAAGTGAACAGTAAACCTGGTTTCAAAAAACAAATAAAGCAACACCACATGGCACAATGCCTCTCCCCTGTGTGACCTACTTGTTGTGTGTATGTACTGAGTATGTGTAACTGATAAATGCACACACACACACATACTACATGTCAATGTTTATAAATGTATATATACTGAACAAAAAGATAAACGCAACAATTTCAAAGATTTTATTGAGTTACAGTTCATATGAGGACATCAGTCAATTGAAATAAATTCATTAGGCCCTAATCTATGGATTTCAAATGACTGGGTATATAGATAAGCATCTGTTTGTCACAGATACCTTAAAAGAAATGGGCATCACAATGGAACTCAGAATCTCATCAAGGTATTTCTGTGCATTTAAATTGCCATTTAAATGCAATTGTGTTTGTTGTCTGTAGCTTATGCCTGCCCATACCATAACCCCACCCCCACCATTAGGCACTCTGTTCACAACGTTGACATCAGCAAACCGCTCGCCCACATGACGCCATACACATGCTCTGCGGTTATGAGGCCGATTGGACGTATTGCCAAATTCTCTAAAACGATGTTGGAGGCGGCTTATGGTAGAGAAATTAACATTCAATTCCTGTAGTCAGCATGCCAATAGCACGCTCCCTCAACTTGAGACATCTTTGGCGTTGTGTTGTGTGACACAACTGCACATTTTATTGTCCCCAGCGCAAGGTGCACCTGTGTAATGATCCAGCTGTTTAATCAGCTTCATGATATGCCACACGTGTCGGGTGGATGGATTATCTTGGCAAAGTAGAAATTCTCACTAACAAGGACGTAAACAAATTTGTGCCCAACATTTGAGAGAAACACGCTTTTAGTACATCTGGAACATTTCTGGGATCTTTTATGTCAGCTCATTAAACATGGGACCAAAACTTTACATGTTGCGTTTTATTTTTTTGTTCGGTGTAAAGTATTTAGTCTGTATGTATTTTTTGTTATGTGTCGGACCTCAGTAAGACTAGCTGTCGCCATTCACAATGAGACAAACTTGTGCCGAACACACACACGTACACACACACAATTATATAATGTTGCACATCTGACGTGAGTGTTTTCCCAAAGGCTGCTCCAACGGTGCAGAGACTGAGGAGGACAGACAGACGGACAGTATGTATTTGAAGTCACTGGAGGGGTTTGTCACTGTGGTTACATCAGACGGCGACATGATCTTCCTCTCAGAAAACATCAACAAGTTCATGGGCTTAACACAGGTGAGCAGAAACATTACATGATTGAAACATCATACATAATCAGGTTGTTTGTTATGTACAATGCATCCAGTACTCTCTCCCTGGAGACAGGCAGACAGACAGACAGACAGGCAGAAAGACAGACAGGAAGGCAGAAAGACAGACAGGCAGGCATAAAGACAGACAGGTGAGCAGAAACATTACATGATTGAAACATCATACATAATCAGGTTGTTTGTTATGTACAATGCATCCAGTACTCTCTCCCTGGAGACAGGCAGAAAGACAGAAAGACAGACAGGAAGGCAGAAAGACAGACAGGCAGGCAGAAAAACAGACAGACAGACAGGAAGGCAGACAGACAGACAGGAAGGCAGACAGACAGACACACAGAGATGGGCTGTAGCTGGTGATGTCTCTCATAGCCGTGTGAAATGTCAGCCCTGTCAGAGGCCTGTTTGGCACTACCTAGCTATGTAGGACAGAAGGCCCTCTACCACTTTTTACACTATCAGTTTTACCTCCTATATTTCTTACAGCTAATGTCTCTTATAACCAATGCTCTCAGAGAGCCAGAGTCTTCATAACCTCTTTACTGTGACTGAATGCTGAATGTTGGTGTTACTAGTCTCTTTGGCAATGTAACAAATGGTTGTCACTGTCTGTGTCCTTGCTGACGTGACACCATATGTGTGTGTCTACAGGTAGAGTTGACTGGACAAAGCATCTTTGACTTCACCCACCCCTGCGACCACGATGAGATTCGCGAGAACCTGAGTCTGAAAAATGGTACGTGTTTCTGTTCATGTGAAAGAGTGTGTTCGTAACTGTCGTTTAATTAGCACGTGCACATACCAAAACATGCAGAGACCGTGTAGAGTGGAATCTATAGCTCGCCAACAGAGAGCTAGAAAAGTGTGCTTGGTGAATGTGTGCTGGGACAAGGGCCTTGGACTGATACGAGAGGAGAGGAAGAAAGGAGAGAGGAGCGGATCACAGTGGCTCTCTGAGATAGGCAGGATGGAATGCCATACTGTCTCTGGGCGGACGCACACACACACTGTGTTCTCTATAGCAGCCTTAGCCTATTGTGTTAATCAGAAGTTGTAAAATTGCACACACACAATGAATAGTTAACATAACTTCATGTTCCAGGCTATAAACACTACTCCACTACCATATGAACACTTGCTGTTGGACAATAAACTGCTATATAATTACTTAATAACACTAAAATAACAGCTATCTCGGCCATGTCTTGTGTGCCATGCCAAGAGAAAATACTGTAATGATGGTAGAAATAATATTCTGGACACACTGGCCCTTTCCCTGCGTCTCTCCCCAGTTCCCCTCTAATCTCCCCGTGTTCTGCTGTTCTGTTTTTTTTGTTATTGAATCCATTTCTCTCGCTCCGGGGTGGGCCACACCATGGTGATCAGACCAGGGACCTAGTAGGCCGACTCCTAGGGCCCCTTCCTGGGACTGTTGATAGAGGAGGGGCCAGAGGAGGGTGGAAAGGCTGGTAGACGAGCGTGCGCTGCTGTTGTGTCCACACACACTGCAATCCATGCCAGGCCTTTCCCTGGCGCCACCCCCCTCATGGTGCCCCCCTTTAACAGTCCTTATCAGCTGTACCCACAAGTCTCTGCCTTGCACCACGGCTAGCAGCCAGTGTCTGAAGAACTCCACCCAGGGCTGAACTCTGGCCTTGTGGTTTAACAGCTCGGCTGCAGCCACTCTGTGGTGAATGTGCTACAATGTAGGGATGCTGTCACCACTAACAGCTTTCATGATCAGCCGTTTTGGACTGAGTTGCTGATCCAGGTATGCAAGGGGTTACTCCAGAAACACAGGACAGTGCTTGTGTTCACATTGGTGGTAAAGAGAGGAGTGTAAAGAAACTGAAACCTTCACCTCACACAAACTTTAATCTCACAAGCATGTGACTGGAAAATTAAGGTGAAAATGTCACATTCTTGAACGCTAACCCACAATAATTATCTTTGTATGTCTCTTCACAGGCACTGGGAAGAAGGGGAAAGCCTTGAGCACTGAGAGAGACTTCTTCATGAGGATGAAGTGCACAGTGACAAACCGTGGACGCACTGTCAACCTGAAATCAGCCAGCTGGAAAGTGAGTACATGGAACTAACAGAAGACACAAGATCACTGCCATCACTACTCATGAACAACACATGTTGTTTATTTAGAATAGGACCGCACTGAATCAATGAGATGATATCCTGAGGCGTGACATCAGACGTTGCATCTAATCGTTTTTATATAGAATATTATTGATATGTGTGTCTCCTCTGCTTTCCTAGGTTCTGCACTGCACTGGCCACCTGAAGGTGTACAGCAGTTGCGCCCCTCATGGGCTGTGTGGGTTCAAGGAGCCTCCTCTCACCTGCCTGGTGATGATGTGTGAGCCCATCCCCCACCCCTCCAACATCGACACGCCCCTGGACAGCAAGACCTTCCTGAGCCGCCACAGCATGGACATGAAGTTCACCTACTGCGACGACAGGTAACGCACACTGTCAGATACATACACGCTCACACACACACACACACTGTCAGATACATACACGCTCACACACACACACACACACACACACTGTCAGATACATACATACACACACACACACACACACACACACACACACACACACACACACACACACACACACACACACTGTCAGACACATACACTGTCAGATACACACACACACACACACACACACACACACACACACACACACACACACACACACACACACACACACACACACACACACACACACACACACACACATACACACACACACTGTCAGATACATACACGCTCACACACACACACACACACACACACACACACACACACACACACACTGTCAGATACATACACGCTCACACACACACACACACACACACACACACTGTCAGATACATACACGCTCACACACACACACACACACACTGTCAGATACATACACGCTCACACACACACACACACACACACACACACACTGTCAGATACATACACGCTCACACACACACACACACACACTGTCAGATACATACACGCTCACACACACTCACACCCAGCAGGGACACAAAGTTAACTTACTGTACTATAGCAACAGGGAACACACACACAAACCATATCACATACTCACACACAGGCATACACTCACTCTCTATATATGCATAGTCACAGACTAAAATACATACTCATACATAAATGATGTACCCATTTCATTCTCATACATAGAGTACAACTCACACATACACACACATTTAAAGTGTAGGTCCTGGGCAAGAGAAGCAGCAGCTGCAGTGACTGGTAAAACTCTGGTAAAACTCCAAATCAGGTGCTGTCACTGAACAACAAATTATGCAAAAATACACAAACACACACAAGCATGCAAACAGGCTGGGGGTAATGATATACTGACTGAAGGAGTTTGATTTGGCAGGACCAGATAGGAAAAAACATTAAGAACGACACGTAAATACGCCTCCCGCACGGCATCTTCAATGAGCGCCAGAAGTTACCCACAACATGTTCTCAGGGCGTTTCACACAAAGAGAGCGCTGTGTGCCTATCACCACGCCAACCATGGAACCATGTCACCGTGACAACTCTGACACTAGTGACAAGTCCAGGTCCTACTGCCATGTTTCCGTTATGATTGATGTCCCTGTTAGGAGTGTCTGCTGTTCCCTCTGGGCCAACTGCATCACAGACACAGCGGCCATCTTTCAGCCAAAACTGGTCTCACCGGCAGAGAAAAACATTCCATCCTCCTCGCTGCTTGAAACCACACCGGTCGGGTTTTTCTGTAATCTGATCAAGCGCTCATGCAAAGACAAAAGGTTCCTTTTGAGAACAGCGGGTACCTTCCTGCGAACAAGAGGCCCGTTTTACTTTTGTAGCATTTTGTTAAATTTAATCGTTGCACAAATCGTCTCCAATTACGCAAATGAGGTGAGGGCCCATGATGCCTGGCGCACGTCATTATGCTCATTAGTGGTCCTGGTCAGTGCTCCCACCTGGCACGCCACGGGTTGCTTTAGGACGCCCCCCTAGGAGAGGAGAAAGGCTGAAAATAAGAGAAAGAACTCAGAAATGTTTATGTAATGTTGATTTAAACTTCAACATTCAAAACATTCCTTCTAGCTTGGGTCAGAATATTTTGACCCATTGCACCTGCAAGGCTAAGAGAAAAGTTTCATGATTGAGGCGACTTGGCACATAAGCTTCCAATCATCATTATTGTGGCTATTTCAACATGGAAACTACGTATTAATCCAGGGTCTGCATCATTGTTTTACCTTTTTAAGACATTTCTCTGATTTTATAATTAAGTACCTATGATTGAGGTCCACCGGCTGATCTGTAAAAACACAAACCAATCCCCCTTCATCTTTTTGAAGATTATGCAGGCATCATTGGGAGAGTTTAGAGCTCTCTATTGTACTTAACACCTAAACCCACATCCCTCAGAGGTAAAAACACAAATCACTCAATCGCATAAACAACACAACCTATGTGTGGGTATGATGAAGTGAGGGAGGACTTATCTGTGCTCGTGGTTGGCTAGCTGGCTGGCAGACTGGCTGTCTGGCTGACTGGTTGGTTGGCTGGATTGCTAGCTGACTGACGCCCCTCTGGTTGCAACTCATCCACAGGAAGTGATTAGTGAAATGGGTTTAGAATAGAGAGGCCTTCAAAGATCCCCCCACCTCCTCCCTCCATCACAAACCCTCCGGGTGCAGCTGTCAGGGGTTACATAACAACAGGACAAGAGCCCAGGACCACTAAGAGAGGGCCTTTGTCTAACACACTGAGTGTACAAAACATTAGGAACACCTTCCTAATATTGAGTTGCACCTCCTTTTGCCATCAGAACAGCCTCGATTCATCAGGGCATGGACTCTACAAGGTGTGGAAAGCATTCCACAGGGATTCTGGCCCAGGTTGACTCCAATGCTTTCCATAGTTGTGTCAAGTTGGCTGGATGTCCTTTGAGTGTTGGACCATTCTTGATACACACAGGAAATTGTTGAGCGTGAAAAACCCAGCAGCATTACAGATCTTGACATGCTCAAACCGGTGCACCTGGCACCTACTATCATACCTCGTTCAAACGCGCTAAAGTATTTTGTATTCACCCTCTGAATGTCTCAAGGCTTAAAAACCCTCCTTTAACCTGTCTCCTCCCCTTCATCTACACTGATTTGAAGTGGATTTAACAAGTGACATCAATATGGGTTCATAGCTTTCACCTGGATTCACCTGGTGATGGAAAGAGCAGGTGTTCCTAATGTTTTGTATACTCAGAGTAGTTCACAAATAAATAATAATCCCCACAAGCATTGTAATTTATGCCATTTAGCACATGCTTTTATCCAAATCAACTTACAGTCATATGTGCATACATTTTACATACGGGTGGTCCCGGGAATCTAACCCACTATCCTGACGTTGCAAGCGCCTTGTTCTACCAACTGAGCTACAGGACCTTGTAGATTAGTGACCTGAGTGCAGTGACTCAAAACCACTAGATTAGACAAGGAGGTACAGTTCTCCTACAGTACAGGGAAATACTGAAGTTTGGTGTAACCACCATGTCGATGACCTATAACCTCCACAATCGAGCTTTTGGAATCCGATATCAGAGTTTCCAATGCTTTTACTCCATTTCCCAAAATATGAATGGAATGGAACGTCCCCAGCCCCACAGCGATCAATGGACCATAAAGATCTAGAATTCCTATGCCCATTGACCATTCCCCACTTACCATCCTTACTCCTGCTGTGGTAGAGGAGAGAGGGAGAGAAAGCGTTAGACAGTAGAACATGGAAAATAGAGAGTGAGAAAAAGAGATTGAGACAGTTTGGCTTGAACAGAACATCACGTTTGGCCCAGACAGCTCAAACTAAAAGGATGAAGGGTAAAACAGATTACCGCTTGACAGATCAGATCACAAGAGAGTCAATGGACTTTATGTCAGAGGTGAGAGTTCAGTTGTGAATGAAAGACAGTTTTTCCACTAGAGATCTGCCTGGAGAGGGAGAGAAGGTGTCTCTCCTATTTCACAAAATCAAGGTCTTATCTGCTGGCAAAGGGCCTGTAAGAGCGGAAATATGCCATGCTCTTTCGGGACTTATCTAAATATATATTTTCATCCAGGGTTCATGAATTGCACATGATGCTCTCAATGTGTTTGAGGGTGAGAAGTTCAATATTTATACGTGTGTCAGGAAGGGGGGAATTGGAGAGCAAGTGCTTAATTAGTGCAGTATTTAGCGATAGTACAAGTCTAGTAGCAGCAGTCATGATGTGTATGTAGCGTGAATGTATATCAGTGGAGGCTGCTGGGGGAAGGAGCTACGTGAATGGAATGGCATCAAACCATGTGTTTTATGTATTTAAGACCATTCCACGATTCCGCTCCAGCTCTTACCACGAGTCCGTCCTCCCCATTGGATGAACTAAATTCAAATACTGTAACTACACACTATAAAATATGGGTGAAGTAGGCAATCTTTTTCTTTCTTTTTTGGCATCAGATCTACCTAATTCTCACTTCAAACACACTTCTTGTGTTTAATAGAAATTAAATGACATTCTGTTAACATCTGACTCCAGAGTAATCTGTTCTTGCAATTTTTTGTCTATGACATTTCAGATAGAAGATATGATAATTTATCACTAAGTCGTTGTGATGTAGTTAACTACTTTTCAAAGTAACTTCATTCATTCATTTCTTAAGGGTAGCTTTACTGTAGCTAAACTCCTTCCAGTGTGAAGTACTTGGTAGCTTGGTAAACTAGAGTAGTTTCTCCAACACTGTGTGTGCGTGAATGTCTGCAAGAGACAGAGAGAGAGACAAATAGAGGAGGAAAAAGCGAGACAGAACAGTGTTAACGGGTGTCTGTATTTCTGTGTGTTGCAGAGTCACTGAGCTGATGGGCTACAGTCCTGAATATCTGCTGGGCCGCTCTGTCTATGAGTTCTACCACGCTTTGGACTCTGACAGTGTCACCAAGAGCCACCAGAACCGTGAGTGTCCACACTAAAACTGAGTACACTGAAAACGCATCTGCATGCTTCCCAGCTGAAACATTTTGGAAGAGTTTGTGTATATAGTATGACGACATTCTGTGACGTTTTGGACTTCGGCAAGGGTTTTTCGGGCCGTTGGGCACAACATATTTTTTTCAAGGCCAGCCGAAGTTCTGCACCAAAGTCTACGCCCCTTCATCCGTGATTGGTCAACTGTAGGGATTCTTCAATAAAATCTTTGTCGCCATTCAATGAGTGACGACTCGTTTTCATGCACATTTTTTTATTGTTAGATGTAAAATTGCGCCACTAAGATCTCCTCAGCAAAATAAATACAACATGAATGACAGTTATCTTAGATTAATTCTGACTATTTTGAAGAAGTGTATAATGGCTCTGACTTCTCAAATTGGACAAACAGCACTATTGTGCTTTTTTCTTGTTTTTCAAGCGAAGGTCTTTTAATAAGGGAGTATGCGAGCACACCCGTTCAGTTCGCCTAGCCGACTTTGGCTAGCCGCCAGCCGAACTGAAGCATGCTGACTCCTTAACTCAGGGATGACAAACAGCATGCTGACTCTTGACTCAAAGCCTGACAACAGATAGAATGATTTTGAAGTGGGGGGAAATGTCTCATCTATGTGTTGATGACCTTAAATCTCATTCTTCTCTCCCTGGTAAAGCTCTGTATGAACCTCAGTTAGCTACACACACATTTACACACTCACACACATATTAACACATATGTACGTATACAATTGCGCTCGCAGGCACACGCGCACACACACACACACTATCCCCCCAGTTCTGTTGTGAAAAAGCAGTCTCTTAGCCCTAGGCCCGTACTTAATGAATTACTCCTACATAGGGACTCTAATAGCCACAACATGTGAGCCTGCTAAAAAAGAGAGAGGGAGAGAATAAAAGAGAGAGAGAGAATAAAAGAGAGCGAGAGAGAAATATTATCTAGCAGAGCTGGTTCTTAGAGAACTGGGTGGATGGTCCAGTCTTAGACGCCGCGGCCTGGTTCCCAAGCTCTCCGGTGTCACTGGTGTAGGGGGGAACAAGACACAAGACTTTACAGTGTCAGAGCAGCACCTCATTCAGTCTATAGGAGACCGGTACTGAGCTCCCTTTCTCTGCATTTCATTAAAACCATTAATCCACTTCATCGTTTTTAGATTGTTGCCTTAAACGAAACAACAGTTTTTAAAAAAAATGTTTGATACTGTAGCAGGCTGTCTTCAAATCCCTGTAGATTTCTATCCCTATCCCTCCTTCTCTGTTTATGTATATGTATTGATTTTACCAGCCCAGAGATGAAACCCAATCCATGTTGACGTCCACCAGCTTCTCTAACACAGAGATCAGCCCCCAGCCCACCTCACACACAACACCCTCACATCACATCTAAACTCCACTAGGCCCCTCTCTCTCTCAGCCAAATTACATTTCAGATGCATGTGTGAGTTATGACTATAATTCAAAACAGGCCTTATTACATTAGTGAGGCTCTGTGGACCTGGGCCGGTATTAAGATGTCTTCAATCCCATTAGGGCTGACCTGTGACGGGGGAGATAAGAGGAGCGCAGGGCGTCTGTGATGACAGGGGACCAGGTGTCCCACATTGCCCCTGTAATGAGGCCCTCCAGTGGGATGGCTTCTGTCCCCCAGTGACATTTACACATCATTAAAAGCCTCTCTCTGTAACAGGAGAGAGGGGAAAAGGAGAGAAAAACAAGCCAGGGTCTGTGTTGTGTTGTTCGCTGAAAGCAAATCTACCTGGAGCAGGGACAGTTCTGTTGGCTTGTGTGGTGGTGGGAGTGTGTGTATGTGTGTGTACCCCTCTATGTTTGTGTGTGTTTGTTTACATCCTAGTTGTGGTAGCTCTACTCTCAACACATCAAGTGAGCTCCAAGCTCCTTGTTACAGTCTATGAAACCGCATCCATCTATCAGTGGTGTGGTTAGCCCTAGCAGACTGAATGCACTGGGCAGCCAGCCTCTCCTCCAGAGAATAGCCTCTCTATGTGGCCCCCTTCCGGCCCAGAGACACAGACGGCCAGGCTGAGCCTGGTCTCTGCGGCAACGTGACTGGCCAATAGAGCAGCAAATGCTCTGGTCTGTATTTACTCGCTCTAATCCTGCCCTAGGATGAACCCTACGACCCCAGGCCTGCTGCTTTCCCACGCCAGTCCTGGGCCTGGGCCAACCCACACTGAGGACAGCAGCTAGGCCATCCCCTCCTTCTCTCTCCTGATACTTATCTATCTCTCTATCTCTCCTCACCCCTACATTTCTCTCTTCTTCACCCTCATTCTTAGTGTTACCCTGGCCTGAATCTCTCTCTTCACCCTCGTTCTTAGTGTTACCCTGGCCTGAATCTCTCCTCTTCACCCTCGTTCTTAGTGTTGCCCTGGCCTGAATCTCTCTCCTCTTCACCCTCGTTCTTAGTGTTACCCTGGCCTGAATCTCTCTCCTCTTCACCCTCGTTCTTAGTGTTGCCCTGGCCTGAATCTCTCTCCTCTTCACCCTCGTTCTTAGTGTTGCCCTGGCCTGAATCTCTCTCCTCTTCACCCTCGTTCTTAGTGTTACCCTGGCCTGAATCTCTCTCCTCTTCACCCTCGTTCTTAGTGTTACCCTGGCATGAATCTCTCACCTCTTCTCCCTTGTTCTTATTGTTGCCCTGACCTGAATCTCTCTCCTCTTCACCCTTGTTCTTAGTGTTGCCCTGACCTGAATCTCTCTCTTCTTCACCCTTGCTCTTAGTGTTGCCCTGACCTGAATCTCTCTCTTCTTCACCCTCGTTCTTCTCTCCTCTTTGCTCTGCTATTTGCTCTCTGAGTTGCTCTTCTTTTCACCTCCATCCAGCTAGTTTTATACTGACTCTCTCTCTCTCTCTGTACAGTGTGCAGTAAAGGTCAGGCAGTGAGTGGACAGTATCGTATGCTGGCCAAACATGGAGGCTACGTGTGGGTTGAGACCCAGGGCACAGTCATCTACAACAGCCGGAATTCCCAGCCGCAGTGCATCGTTTGTGTCAACTACGTCCTCAGGTATGGTCAAAGAACAAGCAGAAACAGAACATAGGGCCCATTAATCTGAGGTTCTCAGACCATAAACCTACTCCTGGATGAAATAGCATGTTTTTTCACTGGAGGTCCTCTATTGAAATTATTTTTGAGTCCAGGACTAGGCCTAACCTGTGTCCAGGAAACTGGCCCATTATGTACAATATTGGGGGGAGAAAGTGATTGTGGAAGGCTGCTGGTTCAAATGTGAGATTACAGTATGACAGTAGCTTCATTTTAGTCTTAAAATCTGGTGGTAACATAACACATCCCCGAGGTATCCCTCTGTCTCTCTGTGTGTTTTTTAGTGACGTGGAGAACAAGTCCATGATCTTCTCCATGGACCAGACTGAGTCTCTGTTCAAGCCACACCACATGAACAGTTTCTTCACCCAGAGTGCTGCTGCGGTGGCCGCGGAGCCCATCAAGACCCTGTTCACCAAACTCAAAGAGGAGCCAGAAGACCTTGCTCAGCTGGCCCCCACACCTGGAGACGCCGTCATCACCCTTGACTTTGGTCAGAACACTCCCCAATATCTCCCATTCTTCTTTAGATGTCTCCCTAACCATACCAATATCTTCCATTACACTGTCCATTTCCCCCTAACTATATCCATATCATCCCATTACTACAATACATCTCCCCAATGCCATGCTCCATGTCACATGATATGGTAGTTAAACATGTAGTTATAATTATGCCGTCTCTAACGTCGTCCCCAGACTCCAATTGCTGGCGCATAAAGTACATCTATGTGAAAACTATTTCTAAAATGCGTACTTTCAGATTTTCCTAACTCACTTTCTTGTTTAAATCACTTATGCTGATCACACGTTGAAGTCCACAATGAGTTAAGCTAGATGGTGATGGACTGACAGATCAGACAATTAAAAACAGCGGTTGTTTCGTCCGCTCCAGCCATAGAACAGTCAAGTCCGGTTCTGAGGCAATGTGAAACCAGACGGTTCTACAGAGAGACAGCCGGCTGGTGGACAAGATTAGACCATTTCTAGTTTAAGGTAATGGCCTAAGTTCTATGAAAACAGGAATATTAACCATCTACTGTTTATATGATTGTGTCCTACAGGAAGGCCACCGTTTGAGGAGCCTCATCCTCCTCTTTACCCCAAGATGTCTCCCATGCCCCCTCCGGCCCCCCAGGGCTGGGGCAGTGATGCCCACAAGCCCTGCCCGGCAGGAGACATGTCCAACCACATGGCTGCCACCTTCTCAGTGCCCCAGAACCCCACACCAGGCAGCGTCACCCCCAGCACTGCCCCCCCTAGCCTGAGCAGTTGTTCCACGGTATGTAGCTGCTACTGTCCCTGGTGTCCTTTTTCACTCTTCTACCATTCTTCTGTCATCTACTATTTCATTCACCAACACCATGTCCGCTAGCACAAGCCTTCATTACCCGTTTTTCTTCCACAGCAAATGAATGTGACTCATGGTTTATGTATTGTGTTTTGGTACGTTTGTGTGTGTTCCGGGTTTGTGTGTGTGTAGCCTAAGTGTGTGTCACAATGTGTGTGTTTGTCACCATGTGTGCGCTTGTTTGTGCGTGTGTGCATGTGTGATGGTGTGGGCACGGATCCTGGGTGTTTGGGACAGGGGGCAGAGTGTGGTGAGAATGGAGGGGGTGGATGGTTGGAATAAGCAGTGGTCACTAGTTACTCAGGGCTCAATGGAGCTTTTGTCATGTCATGTCCTCTCTCTCTCTCTCTCTCTTGGTCTCCCTCTCTTGGTCTCCCACTCTCCCTCCTCTCTGTGGGTACAGCCCAGCAGCCCAGGGGATTACTACAGCGAGAGAGAGAGTGACCTGAAGGTAGAGCTGACTGAGAAGCTCTTTGCTCTGGACACAGAGGGGCCCAAGAGCCCCGGCAGCACCCAGGTCAGTTTCACTGGCACTTCACAGACCCACTACTCAACCAGTGTGCATGAGATGGAGGGTAGACATTATATTAGATTTACATTTATTTGAAGGGCAATTCTGCCACTTTTCAACTTCATATGCATTATCTCCATCACTGCATAAAAAATAACATCATGCTTCTCTGTGTCATCACAGGGTGGGATTAAAAGTAAGAACAACTGATTTAAAAAACCTGTGTTTCTAGCTGGATGGAGGGTGTATTCTTGCATCCCATTGTCACCGCCAATCTCACAGTGTTAGAAAATCACTGTTTTTTAAAATCTTTTCAACTTCAACTTTATATTTCTTATGCTCAACATAGAAATGTACCGTTTTAACATATGTAGACACTGGTATTGTGTTGGAGATAATGAAAATGGGGTTGAAAGTGGTGGAATTGCCCTTTAACCAAAGTGTGCAATGGGGTTGCTTTCTGGTCTGACTGTATGTTGGACACTTTTTGTCTTGCAATGTCATAATGCACTTCAGAAGTTTGATTTGATGTGACCCTCTCAGTCGGTCCTGAGTGATTTGGATCTGGAGACCCTGGCTCCATACATCCCCATGGACGGAGAAGACTTCCAACTCCACCCCATCATTACTGAAGAGGCCCCTGGTGGCACCGAGGGGGCCGCTGACCAAATGGGACACCGCACCACACAGAACGGGTTCAGCAACATCGCCAGCCTCTTCCAGCCCCTGGGATCCCCACAGTCTGCCCACTACCAGCCCGCCAAGTGGGCCCCAGGAGACAAGAGAGGCCCCAACCACAGTGAAATAAGCCCCATGGACTCCAGGCCTACTCTGCCCTACACAGGCCCTGCACAGATCACCCCCTACCACACCCTAGCCAGCACCCCTTTGTCCTCCATGGGCGGACGTCAGAACCTGCAGTGGCCCCCCGATCCCCCGTTACACTACCAACAACAAGTGGACGCCATGGGCGGAAGCAACTCATGTCAGAACATGCCGGTCAACAGGATGCACAAGCAGAGGTACTGTAGTGGACCTTCAGTGTGTCTGTCCTACTGATTGAATTCAGTTCCTGTACTGATGGTTGTTAGAGCTAGAGTTGATCTACAGAGATGGTGAAGTAATGTGATGTTCTTCTGCAGGTCAATGGAGAACTTTGTCCAGGCCTACAGAGACACGAGTCCTGCTAGAATCGCCATAGCCAACAACTTCAAGCGCTCCTTCACGCAAATGGCAGTGGTACGTATACCCTCTCACTAAATATTTCATGAGAGTTGTATTAGATGCGGAAACTACAGACTTTTGACTAAGTTTTCGACTGTAATGTGTGTCTGTTTTTGCGTTTATCAGGGTGACTCCACCCTGAGTACGCCATCAGAGATGATGTGGAAGAGGATGAGGAATGAAAACTGTGCCATCCTGGATAGATCTCTCAGCACCAGCTCACTGGCAGGTACTGGATGGTGGACAATGTGGGACATACAGTGTGCAAACCAAAATGCCAAATATCACTTATAGTAAAAACCATAGTAGAGAAAATATAGCAATATTGAACTCATCTTAATATCTCTCTTCCTCTTTCTTTTACAGATAAAGGTATGTGCATACATGGGGGTGTTGACCAGTGTCTCAGCCCCCTTCAACGGCACAGGAAGTCCCAGTATCCAGGATGTGGAAACAGTGCACCTAAAAAAGCCTTCCCCGAACAGTGGTGCAACTACAGAGAATACCGTATGCTGCCCTCTCCCAAAACAGAGGGTAAGCCTGGCATTTTTATTTCCATTCTAATGCAACTCCCATGTGTCGTACGTCATTTAAAAGATTGACTGGTCAAACTAGTAGCAACCAGTTGGCCAGAGGCAAAGAGAATATGTTAATGTTCACGTGGGGATGATGAAAGGCAATGATGAAACAACATGTTCAAATCTATTTTTAGAAATTGATTTGGACAAATAATATCCTTGGTTTTGTAATCACAGTCCTTTTCCATGACTTGGCACCATAGTCAATTGACTGTCCTCCTCAGATGAAGGTTGATTGGCTTTTGCCCCAAAGCCATTTCCTCCCTACTAATGGACTGTCTACATGTTTGTTGTGTGTGTAGGGGTTGCCAGTCGGCTGTTGGGCCCGTCCTTTGAGACCTATTGTCTGCCAGAGCTCACCCGCTACGACTGCGAGGTCAATGTCCCTCTCCAAGGCAACCTGCACTTGCTGCAGGGCAGTGACCTACTGAGAGCCTTGGACCAGGCCACCTAGAACCAGCCCTACACCCCCTACTGCATTTCCCTACCCTGGACCAGGCCACCTAGACCCAGCCCTACACCCCCTACTCCCCTACCCTACCCTGGACCAGGCCATCTAGACCCAGCTCTACACCCCTACCCCCCTACCCTACCCTCCTCTGGACCAGGCCACCTAGATCCAGCCATACACCCCCTACTCCCCTATCCTACCCTCCTCTGGACCAGGCCACCTAGACCCAACCCTACACCCCCTACTCCCCTACCCTCCCTGGACAAGGCCACCTAGACCCAGCACTACACCCCCTACTCCCCCACCTACCCACCCTACCCTACCCAGCCCTGGACCAGGCCTCCGAGACGCAGACATATACCCCCTCCCGTACTTTATCTTACCCTACCTAGACATAGCCCTCACCAACCTCACCTCTACCCATCCTTACCCTCCAATAGTCTTAGCCAATACACCCTAGACTAACACATCTCTACAACACTGCCTGACACCTCAGCCAAGCCGCTTCCCCTGTCCTAACGTCCTGGCACATCTAACATAGTACTACTCAACCATGCCCCACCCACCCACCCTACCATACCAAGCCCCATACAAACCTGTTTTATCGTCAAAGCCACACATACCCTGCCTCCTCCTCATCCATCCACCCTACTGCCCCCATGTATCATTAGAAAAACGTGTGGCTTCTGTTCTATTTTTGTTGTCTTTATCGTCATAAATTATATACGTGTATAATTCTTAGTTATTAGTCTATTTCTGTTAAACGATCTGATCTGTTTCAGTGTTCTCAAGCTCTATTCTGTCCCCCCAATTGTGTGATCTGTAGCCTACTTTTCTTCTTTCACCATGTCTGTCTGTCTGTCTGTCTGTCTGTCTGTCTGTCTGTCTGTCTGTCTGTCTGTCTGTCTGTCTGTCTGTCTGTCTGTCTGTCTGTCTGTCTGTCTGTCTGTCTGTCTGTCTGTCTGTACGACGCTGTCATAGACACACTAACAAACAAAACAGTCTGAAATCCAGATTAAACTTCACCGAATGTAAGCATAACACCCAGGTTTTTTTTAAATAAACTTTTTTGTTGTTCTTTTACTACCCTTTCCCCATTCCTTACTGTCTAGTTTCCTTCAGTCACTGGTGTCTGTTTGCATGTTTCTATTGTTCCCTCAGTGTGAGCTCACTGGATAGTTACAGTGCTTGCCATGAAGTTGATTGGTCAAATCAGAGCGTGCCCCCAACATAGGGAGGAGAGTGCTATTTTTGGTACCTTTTTCATGGCATTAGAAGTCATATTATCAGAATCAGAGAGACTTTGGCCTAGATCACAGGAGGGTGGTGACGGGAGGACGGCTCATAATAATGACTGTAATACCATTTCATTCATTCCATTCCAACCATTATTATGAGCCCATTCACTCCAATAAAGGTGCCAGCAGCCACCTGTGGCCTAGATTCACTAAGATCAAGCGTTAACCAGTGATAGCCAACACCCGCACAGCTGGCGTTTTAGCCGTGTCGCAGGTTTAACTGTGTTGCAGCTGTTAAGTAAGAGAGGTTGCTCGTGTGGTCATTGTCACGAAGCCACACCGGTCCCACTCGCATTACAAGTTCAGAATGAGTAAGTCTAGGCTATATAGAAATTTCACTCAAATTGAGAATCATTAAACTAAATAATTAGGATTTCTATCAGCCTAATCGAGGTGTAAATTAAATATCACATTCCAGTGTTTGAACTTGTAAACAAGTTGTAAACAAGTTTGCATGGGATTTCTCTTAATGCGACTCCGTGTAGCCAATGGCAATGTCCTCCTTTAGGTATAATGCCGGGAGCCGCTTGTGGATTTGAACACTTCCTTAGTTTAAGAGATGGCAACTCGCTATTGACATTGAGACTCTTTTTCTGTATTCCTTCTCTTTCTTTCTATTTCATTCTCATTTTTAGGTCTTTGTCTTTGTGTGGTGACCACTTAAAAGTTTGAATTTAGCTTCGTACACAAATATATGTATGTAAAGACAGAAGCTATAAAGTTTCTACTATAATGTCAAGATCGTGTTTTAGTGTTTATGTGCCTTGGTACTTTGTCTTATCTACCCAGTAGATGCAGATTGTATTCCTGTGTTTTAGATGTTACTCCATAGTGCTGGTGTCTGTTTTGTTTTTTGTTTTTTCCAGAGTGTATGCACAAGTATAATGAAATTGTTAGCAGGCCAGTACTGATCTGTTGTTGCGCTTTAAAGAAAAAGAAAATGGAGAGGGAAAAAACGATAACATTTTCTAAGTTCCACTTTTGACATGTAGCATTTTGAATATTGTAAACAAAAGAAATTGACACAAAAGTAATATCTTTCAACAGTATCTAAACAGGTGATGGTGCTTTATAGATATAACCATCTTGCATTTGTAGAGGCAACTTTATATGTTTCATGGATCCACTTTCAGTAACACTGTATTTTGATGTTATTGTTCATTTTTCTTGCTGAGATTGTCTTTAAAGGTGATTCATAACAGACATGATGTGCCTTAACATTGCCTTAAGGTTGTCTCAATGTTGATTCAGCCCAGTGTTATGCCCTTCAAATGCACAGATTGTAGACGTAGACGTACAGTAGATTGTCCAATAAAACTACACTAGCCTATACAAATCCAGATGTTTAGCTTGGAGAGCTCTAGTGTCAGATCCAGTATGTTGAGTAGATGTAATTAGAAGTCCAGTCCAAACAGAGAGACGCTCTAAAGGAGAGAATTCTAGAAAGATAAAGAATCAGATTCAGCACGTCGACCTATGTGTCTGGCACTGTGTTGATTTATTGCAGGTTTAGGTTGTTAATAAGAAACCAGAGGCTGTAATGTGGTGTAGATGGTGTTAAATTAGTGAGGGTGATACACTAAACACTTTAAAGACCAATGGTCAATATCAAATACTCAGGCACTTCCCTTGACAGCTTGGCAGAACATGTTTTGTCAATACAAAAATCTCAAAATTTAAACGGTTGAATCTAAGATTATTTCTGGGTTAGATGGCGCAATAGTTAAATATAGACTTAGAGCAATGGGCGGCAGATACCTGTTGAAACCTGTTGAAACAGATGCAGGTGGTGATAGAGCTATGAGACAGAGACGGAGATAGAAGTGAGATGGAGAACTGAGGGACAGATAGAGAGGGACTGTGGTACCTGAACTGTGACTGACAGAGAGGGATACATCCTGCTCAGCCTGCCCACTGATGCACTGATCTCTTCACACGCTACTTCACTCAGTAGTCAGCTCATCTCTCTCTCTCGGTCTCGCTCTCTCGCTCTTCCCCCCCCCCCCCCCTCTCTCATCCCTCTCGCTCTTTCTCTTTCCCTCCCACGTTCATTTTAAGGTACATCCCTGCCAAGTTTAGCCACCTTGTCAACTCTAGTGCATTCTAACAAAGACAAAACATTGCTTCCACTGTTAATGGAAATATATCGACACAGTGAGTTCCTCCAAAGACATGAGAAAATATGCTCCTTGTTTTCGTTGAGCCAAAGTGAATGGAATGTGGGACGTTTCCTCAAATTACCCACATCCCAGATAAATTACACACAAGGATAAAATGTTAGGATGTATAATTGTATGTGTTTATTTATTTTGTGGGAACAATGACAAATTACAGATAGTTAGATCAGACCACTCTGTTAGCTGACAAGTATCTGGTTTTGGTCCCTATATGCGCTGTCTAAAGCCCCCAGATATGCAGTATTTAACATGTAAAAGCAAGCAAAAGTCCCATGCTTTGCATTTGTTATATTAAACTTATATGAGATTAAATGTCTCGTTATTACTTGAATTCTAAGCATTAGAAGAAAACCAAAGTTAGATAGAGATTAAGTTCTCTGCCTCACTGGCCGCGCTCCTGTTCCTGATGGAGAGGAGGCGGGCCACACTCCTGTTCCTGATGGAGAGGAGGCTGGCCGTGCTCCTGTTCCTGACGGAGAGGAGGCTGGCCGCGCTTCTGTTCCTGACGGAGAGGAGGCTGGCCGCGCTCCTGTTCCTGATGGAGAGGAGGCTGACCCCGCTCCTGTTCCTGACGGAGAGGAGTCTGGGATGTCAGATGGAACTGCAGATGGGGTGTGGCCTAAATTGTGCTCCTGTATGTGAAATGAGTAGGCTAGAGGGAAGTCCCAAAATGGTAACTGCAGAAGGAAGGCTATCCACCAGTCCTAGCTGTAGCTACTGTGACACTTGAAGGGCCCAAAAAGTAAACATACAAATATGAATAATTGAACAATCTCAGTTCTCGTCCTCTTTAAAGACAATATCAGCATTCTAGGCTACTAAATATAATGAGGGTTGTTTTTTCCTTGGGATATGTTCTGCTTTTATCCATTACATTTGTGGATGTCTTATAGTTATTTTAGATCAGTGGTTTCCAACCTTTTTTGGTTACCGTACCACCAACTGAATTTTGCTCTGCCCGGAGTAACACTGAAGTACCCCCTCATGTGCATTTGACCAGTAACCCTATGGTCTCATGTGCATTTGACCAGTAACCCTATGGTCTCATGTGCATTTGACCAGTAACCCTATGGTCTCATGTGCATTTTACCAGTAACCCTGTGGTCTCATGTGCATTTTACCAGTAACCCTATGGTCTCATGTGCATTTGACCAGTAACCCTATGGTCTCATGTGCATTTTACCAGTAAGCCTATGGTCTCATGTGCATTTGACCAGTAACCCTATGGTCTCATGTGCATTTTACCAGTAAGCCTATGGTCTCATGTGCATTTTACCAGTAAGCCTATGGTCTCATGTGCATTTTACCAGTAAGCCTATGGTCTCATGTGCATTTGACCAGTAACCCTATGGTCTCATGTGCATTTTACCAGTAAGCCTATGGTCTCATGTGCATTTTACCAGTAAGCCTATGGTCTCATGTGCATTTGACCAGTAACCCTATGGTCTCATGTGCATTTGACCAGTAAGCCTATGGTCTCATGTGCATTTTACCAGTAAGCCTATGGTCTCATGTGCATTTGACCAGTAACCCTATGGTCTCATGTGCATTTGACCAGTAAGCCTATGGTCTCATGTGCATTTTACCAGTAAGCCTATGGTCTCATGTGCATTTGACCAGTAACCCTATGGTCTCATGTGCATTTGACCAGTAACCCTGTGGATACGCCAAGTACCCCCAGGAGTCCTAGTACCCCTGGTTGGGAACCACTGTTTTAGATGATCCTATGATTTATATTGAATTCATATTGACATTATTATATTGTTATTATTTTTGTTATTACTGTATGGGGAACTGAACCCAATAAGAAGACGTATTTCTGCACTGATATCTTATTAAAGCGTACTGATCTTACCTGCCGTTTGTGATGTGATACATGTTTCATTGTTTTATTGTCACAGGTCAGTTCCAGTACCATATTAACAATGTGCAGGGATACTGGAGTGGTGGAGGTAGATATGTATAGGGGTAAGATGACTACATGTAGGTATCAGGATATATGATAAACAGAGTAGTGTGTGTGTGTGTGTGTGTGTGTGTGTGTGTGTGTGTGTGTGTGTGTGTGTGTGTGTGTGTGTGTGTGTGTGTGTGTGTATAGAGTCAGTATGAATGTGTGTGTCACGTCTGAGCAAATTAGGTATGTGTGTGTGTGTGTGTGCATAGAGTCAGTGCAAAAATAAAAAATATTAACACTTCCTATACAGCCTTCATAATGCATTATAAGCACATTTACAATGCCTTATGATATACTGTATGCCTAATGCATTATAATGCACAACTTCCAATGGACCCGCCAACATTCTAAAATTAAATTCCTATTCACAAAAGACAGGAACGTCATAATGACTGTCATCCAGTGCTTTATGAAAACACTCTCCCTTCTACATAGATATGAAGATCTATTGATATTTGAGTAGTGTCTTATGAAACTGTGAAAGAACATTCCAAAGGCACTCCATCACAGTTGACATGGGCTATTAACTAGCTTTTTATATCTATATTCATATCTATCACCTGTTCTGTTGTAAGTTATGCTTCCTGCAAGCCAGCTGTCTTCTGTTTTCTTTAGTCGGGTTTATCTGCATCTTTTAAATCTCATATAATACAGTCATATTAAAAGTGCCACTCTCATACAGTGGTTCTTACTTTTGTCCTAGACAAACACACATTGCAGTCAACTCTGACAAGTGCCTGCTGTGGCAGGGTTAGCGTGAGTTCACTCCCTGGGAATAATAACAACACTGCTCCCAGTCACATTCACTTTCTGACACCTTAAGTTTCTTTTGAGACAAAAGCATTTGACAACATGTAGAAATGTTTCCACATCATGTCTCATTCTGCACTGTGTGTGGTTGGTACAGAATGAATCTGGGCACCCAGAACAAGTCTTGTCTGCGTGCTGGTCTGGCCAGTTACTCCATTTGGTTCTGGGACCATAAATAAAAGAAGTACTCTGTTATAACACACTATTGCTTCACTCTTTATCATGTAGACAACCAGTGCACCATCCATCCACCTATCTATCCATCCATCCATCTATCCATCTATATACAGTGGGGCAAAAAAGTATTTAGTCAGCCACCAATTGTGCAAGTTCTCCCACTTAAAAAGATGAGAGAGGCCTGTAATTTTCATCATAGGTACACTTCAACTATGACAGACTAAATGAGAAGAAAAGAAATCCAGAAAATCACATTGTAGGATTTTTAATGAATTTATTTGCAATTTATGGTGGAAAACATGAAAATTGTGCCGTCTGGTTTTCTTAATATAATTTATACTTTTACTTTTGATGCTTAAGTATATTTACTAATTACAATTACTTTGATACTTAGGTATATTTAAAACCAAATACTTTTAGACTTTTACTTAAGTAGTATTTTACTGGGTGACTTTCACTTTTACTTGAGTCATTTTACATTATCTTTACTTTTACTCAAGCATGACAATTGGGCTCTTTTTCCACCACTGAATTGAGGTCGCTATGTACTGTACATATACAGTTGAAGTCGGAAGTTTACATAAACCTAAACCAAATACATTTAAACTCAGTTTTTCACAATTCCTGACATTTAACCCTGGTAAAAATGCCCTGTCTTAGGTCAGTTAGGATCACCACTTTATTTTAAGAATGTGAAATGTCAGAATAATAGTAGAGTGAATGATTTATTTCAGCTTTTATTTCTTTCATCACATTCCCAGTGGGTCAGAAGTTTACATACACTCAATTAGTGTTTGGTAACATTGCCTTTAAATTGTATAACTTGGGTCAAACGTTTCGGGTAGGCTTCCACAACCTTCCCACAATCAGTTGGGTGAATTTTGTCCCATTCCTCCTGACAGAGCTGGTGTAACTAAGTCAGGTTCGTAGGCCTCCTTGCTTGCACACACTTTTTCAGTTCTGCCCACACATTTTCTATAGGATTGAGGTCAGGGCTTTGTGATGGCCACTTCAATACCTTGACTTTGTTGTCCTTAAGCCATTTTGTCACAACTTTGGAATGCTTAGGGTCATTGTCCAGTTGAAAGACCCATTTGCGACCAAGCATTAACTTCCTGACTGATGTCTTGAAATGTTGCTTCAATATATCCACATCATTTTACTTCCTCATGATGCCATGTATTTTGTGAAGTGCACCAGTCCCTCCTGCAGCAAAGCTCCACCACAACATGATGCTGCCACCCCTGTGCTTCACGGCTGAGATTGTTTTTCGGCTTGCAAGCCTCCCCCTTTTTCCTCCAAACATAACAATGGTCATTATGGCCAAACAGTTCTTCTTTTGTTTCATCAGACCAGAGGACATTGCTCCAAAAAGTATGATCTTTGTCCCCATGTGCAGTTGCAAACCGTAGTCTGGCTTTTTCATTGCGGTTTTGGAGCAGTGGCTTCTTCCTTGCTGAGAGGCCTTTCAGGTTATGTTGATATAGAACTTGTTTTACTGTGGATATAGATACTTTTGTACCTGTTTCTTCCAGCATCTTCACAAGGTTCTTTGCTGTTGTTCTGGGACTGATTTGCACTTTTTGGACCAAAGTACGTTCATCTCTAGGAGACAGAACGCTTCTCCTTCCTGAGCGCTATGACGGCTGCGTGGTCCCACGGTGTTTATACTTGCGTACTATTGTTTGTATAGATGAACGTGGTACCTTCAGGCATTTGGAAATTGCTGCCAAGGATGAACCAGACTTGTGGAGGTCTACAATTTTTTTTCTGAGGTCTTGGCAGATTTCTTTTGATTTTCCCATGATGTCAAGCAAAGAGGCACTGAGTTTAAAGGTAGGCCTTGAACTACATCCGCAGGTACACCTCCAATTGAATCAAATGACGTCAATTAGCCTATCAGAAGCTTCTAGAGCCATGTCATCATTTTCTAGAATTTTCCAAGCTGTTTAAAGGCACAGTCAACTTAGTGTATGTAAACTTCTGACCCACTGGTGTTGTGATACAGTGAATTATAAGTGAAATAATCTCTCTGTAAACAATTGTTGGAAACATATATTGTGTCATGCACAAAGTAGATGTCCTAACCGACTTGCCAAAACTATAGTTTGTTAACAAGAAATTTGTGGAGGGGTT
Organism: Oncorhynchus nerka; assembly: GCF_034236695.1. Lineage (NCBI taxonomy): Eukaryota > Metazoa > Chordata > Actinopteri > Salmoniformes > Salmonidae > Oncorhynchus > Oncorhynchus nerka. Next base: position 27,852,131 of record NC_088411.1, read on the forward strand.
GAAAGACAAGTTTGAATGATTCCAACATAAGTGTATGTAAACTTCCAACTTCAACTGTAGGTAGGGGTAAAGTGACTAGGCAACAGGATATATAATAGACAATAACAGCAATAATAGACAGTGTTCTGTAAATGTACTCTATGTTGTTCTGTCTTTGAGCTGTTCTTGTCTATTAATGTTCTGTATTATGTCATGTTTCATGTTTTGTGTTGGACCCCAGGAAGATTAGCTTCAGCTTTTGTAACCGCTAATGGGGATCCTAATAAAATACCAAAATTCCACCCGGAATGTACAGCCTCGTTGTTGTTATTTTATTGTGTTGCTATTTTTCCTTTAATTTATTTAGCAAATTACTTACTTTTTAAAAACGCTGCATTGTTGGTTAAGGGCTCGTAAGTAAGCATTTCATGGTAAGGTCTACACCAGTGTGGGGTCCTTAGAGCGCTCACTTCTGCCTCCTCGGGCCTGCCAGCACTGAAGCATGCCAGAGGAGAGAGCAGCTCCAGAACTTTGGGCCGTTTCAGACATGTTAATTAAAGGAACATTCCAGCCCTGCACTCTCTCTCTCTCTGGGTCCCTCGCTGCCTCTCTCAATCTTTCCCTCCTCCTCTCGATCAACCCCCTCTCTCTCTCCCTCTGAGTTTCTCTCCCTCTTTCTCTCATCCTTTCTCTCTCTCTCTCTCTCTCTCTCTCTCTCTCTCTCTCTCCCTCTCTCTCTCTCTCTCTCCCTCTCTCTCTCTCTCTCTCTCCCTCTCTCTCTCTATATCTCTTTCTGTGACTGTGTGAGAGAGGCCTTCGGTGCCAATAACCACAAAACCTGTACCAAACCGCTTCCTTCAACTGGGATGGAAGCAGGATATCTGGCAAATGTATTAGATTAGTGATTATTATGATGCCCAGGAACTAATTAATTCACTATTGTCTATTTTAGATCCCAGCTGAAGTGACTGTGAATTCCCCTCTCAGTGGAGGGAGCTGAGGAGAAAGGTCAGAGAGAGATCAGTGGACATATTTCGTGAATGTTCAGGCGGACTGAAGTTTATCAGGACAGTCCACAGTCTGTTTGAGGTCTGTGCTATGTAAGGTACAGCATTTTGCATCAGGGATCTCTTGAATAGGACAGTTTTTAGTACAGGTCTGAGAAGAACCACCTTTGTCCCCATCTGACCCAATGCGAGATGACACATCAGACATTTTCAATCCAATCTCTTTCCTCTCAGTGCTAAGTCCAGAAGACCATGAGTCCCCCCTATTGATTTTCTCCAGTTGTGCCGCTGGCTAAAGGCCTGCCAACACCATCACACTCCCCCACCCCCGCCTCCCCAACTTTGTTATTGTCCCTATTATTTGAGTTTTTAGTTATGACGCACTTCCTCTTCCGTCCTCAACAGACAGGGGCAGACACAGACTGGAGCTACCTCCCATGGCTCCACTTTATTTACCTAGGTCATTTTCATTGCTTCTTTTAAATGTAACCTTTATTTAACTAGGCAAGTCAGTTAAGAACAAATTCTTATTTACAATGACGGCCTACCCCAGCCAAACCTGGACGATGCTGAGCCAATTGTGCGCCGCCCTATGGGACTCCCAATCACGGCCGGATGTGATAGAGCCTGGATGCAAACCAGGGACTGTAGTGACGCCTCTTTCACTGAGATGCAGTGCCTTAGACCGCTGCGCCATTGCGCTCCACCTCCCCCCAAAAATCACATGCTTCGTTAACACTGGTGTAGACTAACAGTGAAATGCTTACTTAAGGGTCATTTTCTGACAATACAGAGTTAAAGATAAGAAAAATCCATTAAAAATGTAAATTGTGACACGAGGAATAACACGTGTTTGTGTGTATGTGTGTGTTGGGGTGTTATTCTTGGTAAATAGTAAGGTCTGCAGCTTATCATGAGATATTTTAATTTAGGCGAGCAAAAACTTGAGACTTCCTTAACATCATATATTGCGCATCAGCCGTTGTTAACAAAGACACACACCTCCCTTCGTCTTACCTGAGTCTGCTGTCCGGTCTTGACGATGCATAGAAAAACCAGCAAGGTATATATCCATCTCCTCGTTGAGCCACGACTCTGAGAAACATCGTTTTAGGTCTCCTTGCTAGGATAGCCTTGAACGGAGCTCATCCAGTCTGTTCTCCAGTGACTGCACATTCGCCAATAGAACAGAGGGCAATGGCGGTCTATTTGCTCGCCAATGTAGTCTCGTCAGGATGCCGCTACTTATTCTTTTGAGTCCCGAGGATTAGGGCCTTACTTACTGAAGCAGAAATGTGAATCCAAATCGAGGATAGTGATCGCTGTTCTGATGTCCAGAAGCTGTTTTCGGTCATAGGAAATGATGGAGGAGACATTGTGTTAAAAAATAGTTATGATCAGAATCACTTCAGGGACACCATCTCAATCGTCTGGTCTGTGTGCCCCTGATCATACCGCTGACATAATCTACAGTGCCTTCAGAAAGTATTCAGACCCCTTGACTTTTTCTACATTTTTTTACGTTACAGCCTTATTCTAAAATGGATTAAAAAATATATATATATATCCTCAGCAATCTACACACAATACCCCATAAGGACAAAGCAAAACAGGTTTTTAGAAACATTTTCAAAACAGAAATACCTTATTTACATAAGTATTCAGACCCTTTGCTATGAGACTCAAAACTGAGCTCAGATGCATCCTGTTCCCATTGATCATCCTTGAGATGTTTCTACAACTTGATTGGAGTCCACCTGTGGTAAATTCAATTGATTGGACATGATTTGGAAAGGCACACACCTGTCCATATAAGGTCCCACAGTTGACAGTGAATGTCAGATAAAAAAACAAGCCATGAGGTCGAAGGAATTGCCCGTAGAGCTCCAAGACAGGATTGTGTCGAGGCACAGATCTGCGGAAGGGTACCAAAAAATGGCTGCAGCATTGAAGGTCCCCAAGAACACAGTGGCCTCCATCATCCTTAAATGGAAGAAGTTTGGAACCACAAAGACTCTTCCTAGAGCTGGCTGCCCGCCAAACTGAGCAATAGGGGGAGAATGGCCTTGGTCAGGGAAGAACCCGATGGTCACTCTGACAGAGCTCTAGAGGTCCTCTGTGGAGATGGGGGAACCTCACAGAAGGACAACCATCTCTGCAGCACTCCACCAATCAGGCCTTTATGGTAGAGTGGCCAGACTGAAGCCACTCCTCAATAAATGGCACATGACAGTAAAAAGGCACATGACAGCTAGATTATCTGGTGTGATAAAACCAAGATTGAACTCTTTGGCCTGAATGCCAAGTGGCATGTCTGGAGGAAATGTGGCACCATCTGTATGTTGAAGCTTGGTGGTGGCAACACCATGCCGTGGGGATGTTTTTCAGTGGCTGGGACTGGGAGACTAGTCAGGATCGAGGGAAAGATTAATGGAAAAAAGTACATTAAAAACCTGCTCCAGAGCGCTCAGGACCTCAGACTGGGGCAAAGGTTCACCTTCCAACAGGACAACGACCCTAAGCACACAGCCAAGACAACGGAGGAGTGGCTTCGGGACAAGTCTCTGATTGTCCTTGAGTGGCCCAGACAGAGCCTGGACTTGAACTCAATCGAACATCTCTGGAGTGACCTGACAATAGCTGTGCAATGACGCTCGCCATCCAACCTGACATAACATGAGAGGATCTTCAGAGAAGAATGGGAGAAACTCCCCAAATACAGGTGTGCCAAGCTTGTAATCGCTGCCAAAGATGCTTCAACAAAGTGCTGAGTAAAGGGTCTGAATACTTATGTAAATGTGATATTTCATTTCATTTTAGATTTTTTTTTAGCAAACACTTCTAATAACCTGTTTAAAAATGGAGTAAAATAGTTTTTTTCTCACCCATCTTCACACAATATTCCGTAATGAAAAAGCAAAAACAGTTTTTGATAAATGTTTGTTAATTTATAAAAACATTTGAAACTGAAATATCACAGTTACATACGCATACAGATCCTTTACTCATTACTTTGTTGAAGCACCTGGGCCATAATGTCAAAGTGAAAACATGTTTAAAAAAAAAATGTTATTCAAAAAAACTCCCTAGTCCTTGCAGATGACAAATATATCCAAATCATGATGCAGGCACCACCATGCTTGAAAATATGAAGAGTGTTACTCAGTGATGCGTTTTGTTTGATTTCCCTCTAATTTAACGCTTTGTATTCAGGACATAAAGGTAATTTCTTTGCCACATTTTTGGAAGTTTTACTTTAGTGCCTTATTGCAAACAGGATGCATGTTTTGTAATATTTTTTATTCTGTACAGGCTTGCTTTTTTCACTGTTATTTAAGTTTGTATTGTTGAGCAACTACAATGTTATTGATCCTTCCTTAGTTTTCTCCTATCACAGCCATTAAACTCTGTAACTGTTTTAAAGTCACCATTGGCATCATGGTGAAAAATCCCTGAGCGGTTTCCTTCCTTTCCGGCAACTGAGTTAGGAAGGACACCTGTTTCTTTGTTGTGACTGGGTGTATTGATACAACATCCAAAGTGTAATTAATAATTTCCCATGTTCAAAGGGATATTCTGTCACGCCCTGATCTGTTTCACCTGTCTTGTGCTTGTCTCCACCCTCCACCAGGTGTCTCCCATCTCCCCCTATTATCCCCTGTGTATTTATACCTGTTTTCTGTTTGTCTGTTGCCAGTTCGCCTTGTCCTGTCAAGTCCTACCAGCGTGTTCCCGTGTTTCCTGTGCTATAGTTTTTGTTTTTCCTAGTCTTCAAGTTCTGATCTTTCTGCATGTCCTGACCCTGATCCTGCCTGCCGTCCTGTACCTGCCTGACTCTGATTGGGATTAAGACTCTTTGCCTGCCTTGACTTACCTTATGCCTGCCCCTTGTACTATAATACACCCTGAGACTCATATTATCTGTCTCCTGTGTCTGCATCTGGGCCTTAGTCTGAGCCTTGATAGTACGAACTGGCCATGACTGACCCAGCAGACTTGGACCAGCTCCGCAATGCTGCGTACTCCAAGGAGTCACCATTAGAAGACACGAGGAGTTACTTTTAAAACCTTATGGATGGACTCTAGAACGCCACGACCGCACTTTCAATGCATTGCTGGAGCAATTCCGCAGATATTCTACTAGGCAGCAAGCCACTACAGTAACCCCCAGACTTTCAGTAACCCCGCTACCAGTGGCACTTCTCCCCAGCCTATCCCGGATTCCCGAGAACCCCGCTTATCTCCTCTGGAGCGCTACGCTGGAGATCCAAGAACCTGCCAACCGTTTCTCTCCCAGTGTTCCTTCATCTTCGAGCTTCAGCCCTCTTTTTTTCCCCTCAGATCGCTCGAAGATAACGTATCTTATGACGCTGACGTCCTGGAGGGCTCTCGCCAGGGCGACAGCAGTGTGGGAGCAACAATCCACCGTTTGCCTCAGTCTGGGGGAGTTCCTGGCGGAGGTTAGGAAGGTATTTCATTCTCCGTTGTCTGGGAGAGAGGCTGCTCAGAAGCTACTCCATCTGCATCAAAACGCCTATAGTGTGGAACGTTGGCTGCTGATAGTGCCTGGAACCCAGAATCTCTTTCGACACGCTCCTTCACGGATTATCGGAGAAGGTTAAAGACGAGCTCGCATCCTGGAGCTTCCCATGGACCTCAACTCCCTCATCAACTTGATCTTAAGGATCGATGGGCGGCTACGGGAACGTAGGAGAAATCCTCGAAGTTCCCGACATCCTGGAACTTCCCGAGCGAATACGATGTTACCCGAGTGCCCACGGGAATCACAGAGGGCTGTCGACTCGCCTCCTCCAGAGCCCAAGCTACTGGGAAGGGCTAGATTGTCTCTGGATGAATGTTTACTCAGGTTGAGCACCAGGAGCTGTCTTTATTGCTGGACAACAGGACATTATACAGTACTTCCACCTGTCCATTAAAAAGACCAGGCTCATCAGTAGGTATGAGTACTCTGGTGTGCCGTATGGGGATTTTCCAATCTCCCATTACTCGTACCCTTCTCCACCCTTGTACTTGTACTTGTACCCCTCGCCACCCTGTTGTGGGGTGACCACACCATTCATTACCAGATTCAACTGAGGTCTAGAACTTAAAACCACTTAAGCATCGGACCCTTTTTTTCAATTTTTGCCTAAAATGACATACCCAAATCTAACTGCCTGTAGCTCAGGACCTGAAGCAAGGATATGCATACCCCTGATACCAATAGAAAGGAAACACTTTGAAGTTTATGAACGTGAATGTAGGAGAATATAACACAGATCTGGTAAAAGATAATACAAAGAAAAAAACATGCATTTAAAAAATAAAAATTGTACCATCATCTTTGAAATGCAAGAGAAAGGCCATAATATATTATTCAAGCCGAGGCGCAATTTTTGTCACTAGATGACAGCAGTGTATGTGCAAAGTTTTAGACTGATCCAATGAACCAACCACCTGTTCAAAATATTGTATCAAGACTGCCCAAATGTGCCTAATTGGTTTATTAATAACTTTTCAAATTCATAACTGTGCACTCTCCTCAAACAATAGCATGGTATTATTTCACTGTAATAGCTACTGTAAATTGTACAGTGTAGTTAGATTAACAATAATTTAAGCTTTCTGCCAATATCAGACATGTCTATGTCCTGGGAAATGTTCTTGTTACTTACAACCTTATGCTAATCGCATTAGCTCAACCGTCCCGAGGGGGACCTGAAGGAATGATTTGTACCAAATACAATGTTCTTAGTTTTAGAGATGTTCAGGACCAGTTTATTACTGGCCACCCATTCCAAATCAGGTTTCAGTGACTTCATTAGCTGTGGTTGCTGATGTGTATATGGTTGAATCATCAGCATACATGGACACACATGCTTTGTTTAATGCCAGTGGTAGGTCATTGGTAAAAATAGAAAAGAGTAGGGGGCCTAGAGAGCTGCCCTGCGGTACACCACGCTTTACATGTTTGACATTAGAGAAGCTTCCATTAAAGAAAACCCTTCGAGTTCTATTAGATAGATAGCTCTGAATCCACGATATGGCAGAGGTTGAAAAGCCATAACACATATGTTTTTTGAACAAGAGGTTATGGTCAATAATATCAAAGGCTGCACTGAAATCTAACAGTACAGCTCTCACAATCGAATTATTTATTTCAACCGTCAGTGCAGTACATGTTGAGTGCCCTTCTCTATAAGCATGCTGAAAGTCTGTTGTTAATTTGTTTACAGAGAAATAGTATTGTATATGGTCAAACACAATTTGTTCCAATAGTTTGCTAAGAGCTGGCAGCAAGCTTATAGGTCTGCTGTTAGAACCAGTAAAGGCCGCTTTACCACTCTTGGGTAACGGAATTACTTTGGCTTCCCTCCAGGCCTGAGGACAAAGACTTACCTCTAGGCTCAGATAAAAAAAAATTGACAGATAGGAGCTCATTAGAATAATACATAGCATGCTTTGCAATAGATCTTTTTTACATTTACATTTTGGTTATTTAGCTGACTCAAATATCCAAAACAACTAAGGTAAATAAGCAACTACCTATCACAGTCAAAGCAAGAAAATGTTATATGTAACCATTACTTAGAATGTTATTGTAGTTGAAGCTTCTATTGGTCTTCCTGTTGTCAGAAAACGGTGAACATGATCACTGACAGTTTAAAGCTTCTGTAAAAGCTAACATAAGTGCATGTGACAGAAGAGAGCTATAATAAATGTTCAACACTGCAATCTCCAGTTGGTATCAATTTTCTATTTTGATTGGAATTGAAAAATAATTAAGTGGAATAGTGTTTCCTTCAATGACATGTATATATAAGTTCATTAATATGTGATTGAAATTCATCCGTAGAAACAATGACAAAAAACTATGTACAGTATTTTCAGCATCCGGAAAAAAACACATTTTCAGCTTCGTCCAGAACCAGAAATAAAACTTCTGGAAAAGACAACTTTGGGTTGTGTAGAGTAATTCAGGATGACATAGCCAGGCATACAATTTAGGAAATGGGCCAAAACAGTTTGATGAGAACAAGCCACTTCATAGTTTGTATTTATCCTGGAACCAAACACAGCAGGAAAGGAAAACATTGGTGGGGTAATTATCTAAAAAAAATTATATAAAACAAACCAAAACAGTTTAGCGATGAAAAGCCTATTCTTCCTTCCCAGTTTCCCCCTGGGGTATTATTGTAGCTGTCCTACACATTGATGCCACTGTTGTGAGCTCTTACAGCAAGCCCAAGCTGGTCCTTCTGGAGCACCTCAACCCAAACACAGCCCAATTCTTTGTGTGCCTCTTCCTTCCCTTATGAAACAGATTGGAAACAAAACTTTGTCCAGACTTCCATTCTTCTCCAGCTACAACAATTTATCCTTTGTTTCAGTAGACTCAAACAGTTCTTGTCCTTTCTTTTAAGGAAAAAGAAAACAGAGGGAGGTAAAATGGGAGGAACCGACGATTCAAGCTCATCAACTTCCTCCGGATTCATGTTTCCAGAGGAGTATTTAGGCAGGAGTGGTATCAAACAATTCCTGTGGGCAGAAACCCTTTCAAAGGACTCCCAAAGGCCATGTTGCTTTATTTTTTACTCTCAAAACCAATCTTCCACAAAGGCTGACACTTCCAGTACAATATCTGTAAAAAAAACAAACATGCTTGAACACCTTTGTTAAGTATCCTTTAAAAAAGGTGTTCCCAACAACCTTTCAACTAAAAGGCTGTAAAACATGAACAAAAGCATGGTGCCCCTAATTCAGTCATCTGAGCACGGTGACCTATAATTAAGTGTGTGTACATAGTGCAGTCATTAGTCAGTCAAATGTCCTTTCTCCTGGCTTTCTGTGGATAGTTGTAATAATCAGTAGTAGCCAGACTGCTCCAGGCCTCTGTGTTCATTTGTCATTCATTATAATGAGTTTGGATTTCTTTGCTTCAGAAAAAAATATATTTATTGTCGGCCCCTCATCATTACCATCGGCTGTATCTTAACTCACATCGAAAACACTGTGTTAGATCAGTCTGTGTGCCATTTAGGGGAAAACAGGGCTCCAATCATAGACACTGCCTCATGGATAATTACTTTAATAGTCCCTGCACAAGACTGAGATTGTCTGAGTAGAGCTCCCCGCCTTCCTCTGCCAAAATGTTTACGATTATATATTTTTTTAAATGGCACTGGCATGCTTTTTCTGGACTAGGGTGGTCTGTTCCCACCGAGGGTAAGGACAGTTCATAAGGACAATTCAACAGAGGCTGTGTCAGCAATTGCACAGACAGCTATGAGTTACGATCCCCAAAAAAATATTTTCAGCTAAATGAATAGGGCAACTTTTGTCTCAGTTGTATCTATTGAAGCTTGTGGTTGACCGTTCTGCAGCTGAACAATGATGATCATGATGATGATATCTATTGTAACATCGTGGAAAGATACTCTTTCCTGGGTCATGCTAAGAAGGGAGAACACATTTTAGTGTGGTGCTAAAATACTACCTCAATTGAAATAGTACTTGAATATATCCAATAAGAACACAGATTTTTGGTTTCCGTTGCAAAACATTTCTCTGCAACGTAGCCTCCTGAACATGACCCAGGAAGCACTAATGTGGGTGGTCCCATTAATTAGACTAAACAAACTGATATCTGGATTCTACAGCATGCTGAGTTAAACTCCCGAGTGACGCAGCGGTTTAAGGCACTGCTTCTCAATGCTAGAGGCGTCACTACAGACCCTGGTTGAATCCCGCAGTGTCCCATAGGGTGGTGCAAAATTGGCCGGGGTAGGCTGTCATTTTAAAATAAGAATTTGTTCTTATCTGACTTGCCTAGTTAAATAAAGGTTAAATAATTTTAAAAAAGCTCTGACCATTCCACTGTTCTCTCTCTCTACTTCTCACACAACTATTAACATCCCTGAATGAAGGCATCTGGTTCTGGATGATGCTGCACGCTACCCCATCCTGAGCCTGTTTCAGGTTGAGTTGAGCTATCAGAGAACCCATTGTGTAGGGGGGAGAGGAATGCTAGGTGTGAGAAGGAACCTGCTGACTAAGGATAAGAGGCTGAGACATAGAGGAATAAAGCAGGCTAGGTAACCCTTTATTTTAAAGTCTGGTATTAACAAAGTACTTACTTAGAAATTACCACCTTAAACTGGGCTGTAAAATAAAAGCATTACCGTAGGCGATATAGACACAAAGACTGGATAAAGATGTCTTTATCAAATACTGGAGCCCCCTGCCTAAAAAAATCGGCAATCGGCGATTTCTGCATATATTTTTGTACTGATATTATGTACTGATATTACGTATACCCATTGATTCTTGAAGAATATAATGTATAAATGAGCTTAGTTCGACTGTCATACCCAATCAGAACCCAAAATAGGAGTTGTTTTTACTCCATTGTTTGTAAACAAGGTAAGTGTAAACAACATTGTTGAAACTATAATGTTTATATCATGGATGGTAAGTCCTTGCATCCATAGCTCTGTCTATGAATTTGAGAGTTGTTAAATGTATCCAGCCCCATCGCACAGCTGTTTATCAAATCAGTGGCAGGGTTCCCGCTTTTTTGTTTGAACTACAGATTGTCCCTTTAACTATGAACCTGTAATGTACTTTCAGTCATATCCAAGTCTGTAGCCTACCTACACAACATGACATTTGAATAAACAGTGACATGAGCATGGCTATACATACTACATGACCAAACGTATGTGGGCACCTGCTATAACAGCCTCCACTCTTCTGATTAGGCTTTCCACTAGATGTTGGAACATTGCTGCTATAACAGCCTCCACTCTTCTGATTAGGCTTTCCACTAGATGTTGGAACATTGCTGCGGGAACTTAATTCCATTCTGCCACAAGAGCATTAGTGAGGTCGGGCACTGATGTTGGGCGATTAGGCCTGGCTCGCAGTCGGCGTTCCAAATCATCCCAAAGATGTTCGATGGGGTTGAAGTCAGGGCTCTGTGCAGGCCAGTCAAGTTTTTCCACACCGATCTTGACAAACAATTTCTGTATGGACCTTGCTTTGTGCAAGGGGGCATTGTCATGCTGAAACAGGAAAGGGCCTTCCCCAAACTGTTGCCACAGAGTTGGAAGCACAGAATCGTCTAGAATGCTGTAGAGCAGGTATTCCAAACTGGGTACCCCCAGGGGTAGGCCCAATACCGTCGGGGGTGCGCTAAATAAAAATGTGATTCACATTTGAAATAGGTATTCCCAAATATTTTTTTCACATTTTCAAACAGTCCATTTAGATTTTACAACGGGACTATACATTTGGGTGAGTTTTTTGTTGTTGACTGAGTAGCCTTGTTTCACTGCCAAAAAATTAAATTAAACCATCTAGTGTTCAGCAAAATAACAACCCAATGTCAAATACAGGTAGTCTAGTCAAATATTTAACATCCAATCACATTAACCGTTGCTCTCTTGCGGGAATTCCACTAACAGTCCGTATGTAGCCAAACGTAGCTTCTGCTCATTCCGTTTGCTCGAAAATTGATTAATGGTTACTACCAGCAGTACTACACCTGCACCTGTTGACGACACAAGTTGTTCTGCTTCCACGAGCACATCCAATGCTAGCATTAGTAATTCCACATTTGTTGTTAGCCCTGCTAGCAAAAACACTGACAGTTTTAAGTTTGATGCAGCCGAAGAGCTACTGCCCCCTTACCCGGGAAAGCACCGAACAACAGACAGGGACGTTGGACCATCGAAGAGGTGCAAATATAATGAGAACTACATTGATTTGGGGTTCACTTATATTGGGAGTAGTGCCTTTCCTCAGCCACAGTGTGTTATACAGTATGTGCAAAAAGTACTATCTCACAACTCGGTGAAACCTTCACTCTTACCCAGACATTTAGAAACAAAACATGCCAATTTGAAAAATAAGCTACGAGTTTTTAGAGTGAGAATTAAGACAACTTTCGAGTAGTAAGACATGTATAGAAGCAACAGATACCATTAATAAGAAGGGGCTAGATGCATCTTATATGGTGAGCTACCAAGTGGCTAGGACAGGCAAGCCCCATACTATTGTGGAGGACCTAATTCTTCCTGCTGCCATGGCTATGGCTGGGACAATGCTGGGGGAAAAGGCCCAAAAAAACTATACAGACAATTCCATCATCAAACAACACCATTTCACAACGCATCAGTGACAATACAACCCAACATTGCAGAGTTATGTGCATTCTTTCAAGCACACCCTTCTCATTAACCTGTGGGGAGTTATTCACAATTTTCGATGAACAAATAAGGTTTAATTTGTAAGATGGTTAAATAAAGAGCAAAAATATTATTACTAGATTATTATTTGTGCCCTGGTCCTATAAGAGCTCTTTGTCACTTCCCAAGAGCCATGTGTCGTATAGTGTATGTGTGGCAGGCTTACAATAACAGCAAAAAACAACATTTGAGAGTGCGCTGACCCTGGTGCTAGAGGGAGTACGCAGCTGGAGGATGAATGTTTAAAAGGGTACGGGACTATAAAAAGTTTGGGAACCACTGGTCTAGCATGTCCTTGTATCATTGATTTCCCTTCACTGGAACTAAGGGGTCTAGCCCGAACCATGAAAAACAGCCCCAAACCATCATTGCTCCCCCACCAAACTTTACAGTTGGCATTATGTGTTCTCCTGGCATCCTTCAAACCCAGATTTGTCTGTCGGACTGCCAGATGGTGAAGCATAATTCATCACTCCAGAGAACGTGTTTCCACTGCTCCAGAGTCCAATGGCGGCTAGCTTTACGCCACTCCAGCCAACGCTTGGCATTGTGCATGGTGATCTTAGCCTTGTGTACTGCAGCTCAGCAATGGAAACCTATTTCATGAAGCTCCCGACGAACCATCCTTGTGCTGATGTTGCTTCCAGTGATAGTTTGGAACTCGGTAGTGAGTGTTGCGACTGAGGACAGACGATTTTTAAGGGCTACGCACTAAAGCACTCATTCTGTGAGCTTGTGTGGCCTTTGCTTCATGGCTGAGCCATTGTTGCTCCTAGACGTTTCCACTTCACAATAACGGCACTTACAGTTGACCGGAGCAGCTCTAGCAGGGCAGAAATTTGACAAACTGACTTGTTGGAAAGGTGGCATCCTATAAAGGTGCCACATTGAAAGTTAATGAGCTCTTTAGTAAGGCCATTCTACTGCCAATGTTTGTCTATTGAGATTGCATGGCGGTGTGCTCGATTTTATACATCTGTCAGCAATGGGTGTGGCTGAAATAGCCGGTTCCACTCATTTGAAGGGGTGTCCACATACTTTTGTATTAATAGTGTATCTCCACTAGACACTCCTGAACCCTGTCAAATGAACCAGAAGATTAACTCTTGACGGTGTGAGTTCCACTGTGGTGCTAGCCCAACAGGGTGCCATGTCGCTGCCCAGCCACTGATTCTGTTGGGGAGGGCAGTGGAGCGGCAGGCATAATGATTCCTCCCAACCCATCAGAGGGCACACTGTCCTGGGAAAGAGTGTTCAATGTCCCAGCTAATGTGGCCAACCCAATGCCAGTCCGGTCTCTAATGTGGGGGGGTAATGTTCCATCACTGCAGTTGATTCTATGCAAGCCTAGCGGCAGTAATCCAATATGGATTGAACAATGTCGTTAAGGGGCATGGATGACATGGTGGGAGAAAAGACATGAAGGTTGTTAACCCCTGTGATGTCACAAGTCCCTCTGCACTGCTAGAACACAGAGAAGGCACCTGGCTGAGGAGAATCTACCTGCTCCTCATATTCCAATGCTCCTCTCTATTTCCTATCACTCTTCTCCTCTTCTGTTCTGGACTATTTGTTCACTAATATAATATATGCCATTTAGCAGACACTTTTATGCAAAGCAATTTACAGTGATGTGTACAAACATTTCACATATGGGTCCCTGCGGAATTGAACCCATAACCCTGACATTGCAAGCACCATGCGCTCCCAATTGAACCACACAGTACCACTGAAGTGGACAAAATAGCTGAATTATGACTGTGACTGAACAGCCAGCTTGTACTGTATGTTCAGTCTTATTCAGAACACTGGCTAAATCAAAAAGAGGATTGTAAAGGATCTGTTTTCAATCTTATGTGTTGACCCCTGACTTTCCTGTGGGACTCTGCCTAATCCCAGGGCAGTTGCCTGATGGTCTGACGGTCTGATCCAAAGGCAGTTTGTTTGTGTTAGACTCTAATCCCAGGGCAGAATGTTATTCTGATAGCCAGATCCCAGGGCAGTTTCTATCTCACTGTAAACAAAACCCCTCTTTCTCATGATAGCTGCAGTGGATAATTGCCAATAATGAATATGTAGCCATTCAGATCCTTCAAATTCTTTTCATTGTTTCCACATTTATGTATGCCATCATATAAACTCCTCGTTAGTTACACACAACTAACAATAAAAGATAAGACTAACCCGTGTGGACAACAGAAAGGTCTGAAAAATCCCCCAGAAAAGGGTCCTGCAAAGAGCGTTTAGGCCTCTGTTTGTCAGAGAGTAGCAAACAAAATGTCAAAGGATATAAGAGCGAGAGAAAGCAGTTTTATTCAAAGAAGAAAAATATCTCATGGTCTTGAAGAGAAGTACCCATCCAATCGACTCGAATTTCACAAAGAAACAAAAAATAGACAGCAAGTGATTATATTCTGTCAATATAGAAACATAAATACAACTCAAGGAGACAGGATATCCTTTACAGTACAAATGAATAATAAACTAATTCCTTCAAATAATGTGTCAGGCAGGAATAATTTTCAGGATGTGTTTATACATAGATAAAAAGGTTGCCTCTCCTGGGTTTTCTCTCTAACTTTTGTTTTACAATGTTAGGAGTGAACAGTGTGGGATAGAGCAGATATCGCTCCTAAAATCTTCTATTTCACACATTTTCAGACACATGTTAAACTGTCTGCAGTTTCCATCCATAAACAATTGCAGTCTCTACCCAAGAGGTATCTTTACTCCTAGAGTAAAGGATTTGTAGTTTGTTCTGGGGTTGTTGATGTTAGTTTTTTTAGGGGGAGCTGCAGAGGTTGCTTCTTTATATCATTATTTTTCAGAAAGAAAATCACATGGAAGAAGTCCCTTAGATAGGGATATACAGCACCTTGGACAGGACATATCATCTCGCTGGGCTGCTTTCTCTCTATATATATCTTTTCAAGTCAATAAAGTTTTTTATTCATTTATCAACATGATATTACATAACACTAATAACAACAAAAACATAACACTCAACAAGACAGCAAACAAGACAACACCTTTCAACCATATATCAGTGGTTGGAATATTAAACAACAAATCAAAATAATTACACTAAAAAATGCACAAAAAAACACCCATTACATATATTTGTTCTAATTTATGCCCTACGTCCCTTATATCATTCAAAAAGTGTTCCCATATCTTGGGCATACATTTTAAAAAGTGTTCCCGTAATTTTGCTATCATTGATTCTCTACCATGAGTTTGAAAATCATAAAATAAACCTTCCCCCTCTGTAGGTTTGTCAACAACAAAAAAGCAACACTCTTCTTCAATAGTCTAGTCATAAACAGATTAAGGTGAAAACTTTCTTGCTGATTTGAGTCAGACATAGACTGTTCGTGAGAACAGATCACAGCATTATGCAGAATTTGACATGCCGCTGATTTAATGGTGGAAAAAAATAAAAGAGAGGCTGTCATTCTCATCAGTCTAATCTCATTATATATCCCATCTCCAGGCAATGACAGACATGCAGCTGAATTCAGCCAGATCGATCAATCTCGCAAATCGATCTGACCATCACATCTGGTAGTCTGCAGTACCATTGGTAGAGCATGGCTCTTGCAACGTCCGGATAGTGGGTCTGATTCCCGGGACCACTCAAATGTAAAACATTTATGCACGCATGACTTGGTTTAGATAAAAGTGTCTGCTAACTGGCATAGATTATTATATATATTACATCTCAAAATAATGCATTTTGGGACAATGTCTCAAACAATGGTTTCAGCTACATCTATGAGCTATTTGTCTTGAATATCTGTCTTTTGAGTAACCTTGTGACCCAGCCAGTTGGCTACCTAACCCTTTGATGACCTGTTCAACCCAGGGTTTGAAGGTTTCCTGTGGGGGCTGACAAGGCACTCAGAGCGCATACAAGAGAGCACCCAACTGCAGCGAAACCACAGCTTCCGGGTTGGTATCACAAGGACTGAGCTTTCTCATGAGAACCTTCTCAACTCCTTACCTCCTAACACTTAACTCACAGACAGACTGTACACACTTGTCTGTCTGCGTCTATAATTGTCTTTGTGTGTGTGTGTGTGTGTGTGTGTGTGTGTGTGTGTGTGTGTGTGTGTGTGTGTGTGTGTGTGTGTGTGTGTGTGTGTGTGTGTGTGTGTGTTGTGTGTGTGTGTGTGTGTGTGTGTAAGTGATTAAGTATGTGTTTTATTCAGACAAATCTTACTATCTGAATGATTTTCTGGCATATTTTAACAAATGTTTGTTATTATCAAACTTTTCCCCTTACTATTCTGCAGAGAACTGAAGAAAGACAGAAACGTTAGTGTCTGAAACAATGTAATTTAGCAGGATGCGGTGTTGCATAGAGTGCTTGTTCACAGTGACAGTGTCTAGACTGTTTTCCACCATGATTCACTTCTTTGCACACAGACAGATCCTCTTCCGGTTGGGTGTGTATATAGAACCCACTGTGAACATTTAACCTGCCTTCATTAAGAATCACAAACTGACTACAGTGTCAGTATCACAATCCCTCTCTTAGAGCAGCACCATTTTCTGATGTCTACTGTATCCCATCTGGTGGTATAAGTGAATCACTGCATGAGTTTATACTATTTAGCAGATACTTTTATCCAAAGTGACTTACAGTAATGCCTGCATACATTATATGTATGGGTGGCCCCAGCGGGAATCCTACCCCCGACACTTTGCGTAGCAAGTGCCATGCTTTACCAACTGAGAAACACAGGACCACATTCTGATGCCTTTTCCCCCTTAAGAATAATGGAATGATAGACTAGTATCACAGGGATATTAGGTGGCCTATTATTAATTTGTTTTAGGCAAGTCCTAGGAAACCAGTACTAATAAAGTGTATTTTCTAAATCAATCAATGGCATATTGTGAGTTTAATATGTTACTAGTCTGTAGGTTGCTGCATGCACATGAAATCAATATTGTGTTCATTAAACAGACAAAACACACTTAGTTACTTACAATGTGTCACGCCCTGGCCTTAGTATTCTGTGTTTTCTTTATTATGTTGGTTAGGCCAGGGTGTGACATGGGTGATTTATGTGTCTTGTTTTGTCTGGGGGTTTTGTACTCTATGGGGTTGTGTTCAGTTGAGTGTTCTAGGTAAGTCTATGGTTGCCTGGAGTGGTTCTCAATCAGAGGCAGGTGTTTATCGTTATCTCTGATTGGGAACCATATTTAGGCAGCCATATTCTTTAGGTATCTTGTGGGTGATTGTTCTGGTCTCTGTGTTTTGCACCAGTTAGGACTGTTTCGGTTTTTCCATATTTTCTTATTTTGTATAGTGTTCATGTTTTCATCTTTCATTAAAGATGTTTATAAATAACCACGGTGCATTTTGGTCCTCCTCTCCTTCCCAGGAAGAAAACCGTTACACAATGTCAACAGTGAAGAGGCGACTCCGGGATGCTGGCCTTCTGGGCAGAGTTGCAAAGAAAAAGCCATATCTCAGACTGGACAATAAAAAGAAAAGATTAAGATGGGCAAAAGAACACAGACACCGGACAGAGGAACTCTGCCTAGAAGGCCAGCATCCCGGAGTGGCCTCTTCACTGTTGACGTTGAGACTGGTGTTTTACGGTTACTATTTAATGAAGCTGCCAGTTGAGGACTTGTGAGGCGTCTGTTTCTCAAACTAGACACTCTAATGTACTTGTCCTCTTGCTCAGTTGTGCACAGGAGCCTCCCACTCCTCTTTCTATTCTGGTTAGACCCTGTTTGTGCTGTTCTGTGAAGGGAGTTGTACACAGTGTTGTACGAGATCTTAAGTTTCTTGGCAATTTCTCACATGGAATAGCCTTCATTTCTCAGAACAAGAATAGACTGATGAGTTTCAGAAGACAGTCCTTTGTTTCTGGCCCTTTTGAGCCTGTCATCGAACCCACAAATGCTGATGCCCCAGATACTCAACTAGTCTGAAGGACAGTTTTGTTGCTTCTCTAACTAAACAGCACAACAGTTTTCAGCTGTGCTAACATAATTGCAAAAGGGGTTTCTAATGATCAATTAGCCTTTTAAAATGATAAACTTGGATTAGCTAACATAACGTGCCATTGGAACACAGGAGTGATGGTTGCTGATAATGGGTCTCTGTACGCCTATGTAGATATTCCATAAAAAATCTGCCGTTTCCTGCTACAATTGTCATTTACAACATTAACAATGTCTACACTGTATTTCTGATCAATCTGATTGGCTGTTTGAAGGAAAGGACCAAGGTGCAGCGTGGTGAGTGTACATTTTCTATAATTACTCAAAATAATGCCGACAAAACAAACAATACAAAGCAAACCGTGAAGCTTAAGGCTCTGTGCCATCAAACAAAGTTAACTTCCCACCAAGACCGGTGGGAAAAAAGGCACCTAAGTATGGTTCCCAATCAGAGACAACGATAGACAGCTGTCCCAGATTGAGAACCATACCCGGCCAAAACATAGAGATAGAAAATCATAGAAACACAACTCATAGAAATGCCCACCCCAACTCACGCCCTGACCAAACCAAATGTGCGGACTCTGGCCGCAAAACCTAAACCTACAGGGGAGGGTCTGGGTGGGCATCTATCCGCGGTGGCGGTTCTGGTGCGGGACGTAGACCCCGCTCCACCTCTGGCTTGGCTGGGGACCCTGGACTGGGGACCCTCGTAGCGGGCCCCGGACTGGAGACCCTCGTTGTGGGTTCCGGACTGAAGGGCGCCTCTGGAAGCTCCGGACTGAAGGGCGCCTCTGGAAGCTCCGGACTGAAGGGCGCCTCTGGAAGCTCCGGACTGAAGGGCGCCTCTGGAAGCCCCGGACTGAAGGGCGCCTCTGGAAGCCCCGGACTGAAGGGCGCCTCTGGAAGCCCCGGACTGAAGGGCGCCTCTGGAAGCCCCGGACTGAAGGGCGCCTCTGGAAGCCCCGGACTGAAGGGCGCCTCTGGAAGCCCGGACTGAAGGGCGCCTCTGGAAGCTCCGGACTGAAGGGCGCCTCTGGAAGCTCCGGACTGAAGGGCGCCTCTGGAAGCTCCGGACTGAAGGGCGCCTCTGGAAGCTCCGGACTGAAGGGCGCCTCTGGAAGCTCCGGACTGAAGGGCTCCTCTGGAAGCTCCGGACTGAAGGGCACCTCTGGAAGCTCCGGACTGAAGGGCTCCTCTGGAAGCTCCGGACTGAAGGGCGCCTCTGGAAGCTCCGGACTGGACGCAGGCACAGGACTCACCAGGTTGGAGAGACACACAGGAGACCTGGTTCTGGGAAAAGGCACAGGACTCACCAGGTTGGGGAGACACACAGGAGACCTGGTTCTGGGAACAGGCACAGGACTCACCAGGTTGGAGAGACACACAGGAGACCTGGTTCTGGGAACAGGCACAGGACTCACTAGGTTGGAGAGACACACAGGAGACCTGGTTCTGGGAACAGGCACAGGACTCACTAGGCTGGGGAGACACACAGGAGACCTGGTTCTGGGAACAGGCACAGGACTCACTAGGCTGGAGAGACACACAGGAGACCTGGTTCTGGGAACAGGCACAGAACTCACCAGGCTGGGGAGACATACAGTAGGCCTCTTCCTTGGCTGAGGCACCGGATACACTGGGCCGTGGAGGCGCACTGGCGGTCTCAAGCACAGAGCTGGCACCACCTGTGCCGGGTGGCTGCCCGCTTCCACCTGGCAAATGTGGGACGCTGACACAGAGCACACCGGCCTGTGAATGCTCCGCCTCGACACCGTGCGCATCACCCCATAGCACGGGGCCTGACCAGTCCCATGCTCACAACGGTAAGCACGGGGAGTGGGCTCAGGTCTCCAACCTGACTCCGCCACACTTCCTGTGTGCCCCTCGGGCTTCCTTGCCAGCCGTGTTCCCTCATAAAGATGCCTCTCTGCCTCTACCTGCTCCCAGGGCAGGCAATCCTTTCCGGCCAGGATCTCCTCCCACGTGTAGGATTGCCGTCCAGGATGTCCTCCCATGTCCATTCCTCCTTACCACGCTGCTTGGTCCCTTGTTGGTGGTAATTTCTGTTTGGTGTTTTGCACCTTTCAGGACTGTTTCGGTTATTCCCTTTGTTATTTTGTTATAGTGTTCAGTTTTAATAAAGAAAGCATGAGCACTTACCACGTTGCGCTTTGGTCCGATGATTCCTCTTCTTCAGACGACGAATACCTTTACACTGATGTTATTTTCATGGACAAAAAAATAGTTTTTCTTTCAAAAACAAGGACATTTCTAAGTGACCCCAAACGTTTGAATGGTAGCGTTTATATATATATATATTTTTTTTTATTGCAGAAAAAACAGTATACATACAAGAGGTATACAAAGAGACAATGATTTCATATGGTTGGGGGTACAACAAATTATAGATTATACAAAGACCTTAAAAGATACACACGTATTGATTGTTTTAACAGCTTTCTTATTAGAAGAATGTATAATGGTCTTAATGTACTGCTCAAATTCCTTATAGAAAACACGGAACAGTGTTTTTTTTATTAGTGAATTTACATTCATGAATATTACATTTTCCATTAGCACAATTCGATTTATGAGGTATAAAAAAATCTTTAGCGTTATTATAGTTAAGGAAACCCAGTAGCACATTCTCCCATAACAAACTAAAGTCATCAAGCATATTAACAGTTATAAACCTATAAATATCTTTACATAATTTCTTTACATGTAGACAATGCCAAAATAAATGCAAAACTGTTCCTGGATGGTCAACACAAAAAGTACAGCTAATGTTAATGTCTTCTTTGAGTTTCTTCAGGTAATGAGTTGCAGGGTAATACTCATGGATCATTCTGAAAGAGACCTCTTTGATCTTGTTAACAAGAAGGTATTTGTGTGGTAATAACCAGGCTTTTTCCCAACAGATATTATTGACACATTTAAGTTGTGACATAAGGAATGGATACAATATCCCTTTGAAATAAAGCAGGGATGGATCTGTTGTTCTGAGGGAGCAAGGAGAAACACATTTTTCCTATTGGAGAGTCAACTGGATTAAGTGAGGGTAGGTCAAGAAGGTGAGGTCTGGCTACACCTCTAAACAACATGAGAGTTCCAGATGGAATAGCATCAAAGACAATGGGCAACTCTCTAGGTGTAACAGAGATATTGTAAAGAGATAAAAAAAAAATATATATCATAATTGAGTAAATCAAATCAAATCAAATCACATTTATTTATATAGCCCTTCCTACATCAGCTGATATCTCAAAGTGCTGTACAGAAACCCAGCCTAAAACCCCAAACAGCAAGCAATGCAGGTGTAGAAGCACGGTGGCTAGGAAAACAATCCTTCTGCATTAAAAAGTTGATTCACCAGCAGGATATGATTGTTATACCAGTTCTTAAAAAATAAATACTTTATTTTTATTTTTTATCAAACATCATTATTGTTCCAAATTACATACTTATGCGTGGAAAAATTATGTTTATATATTAATGACCATGCTAAGAATACTTGTCTATAAAAAGCAGATAATTCTGTAAGAATCTTATCAACGTTATAGTTACAAAGTAACATAATATTAAAGCCACCAAATGGGAGAAGATATAATGAGGGATGAAATTCCAAATTGAAGTTGGATTCTTTAAGAAATGTTTTGCCCAATTTATCTTGAAAGTATCATTCAAAGTAGGAAAATCAAAACAATTGAGACCACCATATTCATGTGTGTTCATAACGATTTCCTAATATAATGTGTACAATTTTTCCAGATGAAGTTGAAAAGCATCTGGTCAACACCTTTACCTATTTTGTTGTCAAGATGGAGGGACTGGACTGCATAAGTAAGTCTGTCGATACCTTCAACTTTAGAAAGCAATACTCAACCTTTCAAGGATAAATCCCTCTGCAACCAATGATTCAACTTCTTTTTGTCTTTTTCAATAATAGATATGAAATTTAGTGAGCATCTTTCCTATTGATCCTTAGATATGATAATCTCAAGGTATGTTACTTTTTCCTTGACTGGAATATTGCATATAAAGGGTATCACACAGTCTTTAACAGCAAATAATTCACACTTATTAAGGTTTAGGCAAAGACCAGATGTTTTTGAAAGAATATTCATCACATCGACTGCTCTAGGAATCTGGTCAGCATCTTTCAAAAGGTGGGTGGTGTCATCTGCAAGCTGACTTATGATAATATCTCTGTCAGTAATAGAGATCCCTTTTATATCGCTTGATTTAACAAAACTTGTAAGTTGGGTTGCAAGCAGGAAGTGGTAAGGCGAAATTGGGCAACCTTGCGTAATTCCTCTTTTCAAATCAAATGTAGGAGAAGTGGCATGCTTTAATTTAATGGAACTGTTCCCATTCATATAAAGAATTTTAATATGACTAATTAATTCCCAAAAACCACATTTCTCAAGGGAGAGAAATAGACACTCATGTCACTGTATCGAAGGCTTTATAAAAGTCTATTCGAAGATTAGATCAGAGTAGTCAATAAGGTCTATCACAAGTCAAATATAATTTGATATATGTCTATTCCTCATGAATCCAGATTAGGTCTCTTCTATAATTGAGTCCAATACCTTTTGCAAATATAGAGGTTAACATTTGGTTGTCATTATTGCGCAGACAGATTGGATGCCAATCATCGAGGAAAAGCAAGTATTTCTTGGGTTTAGGGATTAATGTAATCAGACCTTGAGTCAGACTGGGAGGGAGAGCATTATTTGCAATGCTTTCAGAAAAGACCTCCAACAGAAATGGGGCTAACTGTTGAGAAAATGTTTTGTAAAACTCAGCAGATATACCATCAGTCCCAGGAGACGTATTATTTTTAAGGTGTACAATAGAATAAATGATCTCTTCAACTATAATAGGGTCATCACACTGTTCCCTCTCAGCATCCCCAATTGATTTCACATCCCCCAGAGAGTCAAAGAAAAGAGTTGAGGAAACCTCACAATACTTAGAACTATATCAATTCCTGTACAAGTTGCAACTAAAGATAGAGGCTCATTTGGGATCATCTGTGATGAGACCATTAATATTTAATTGTTGAATTGTATTATTTTTAAAGTGGTATTTTTCTAACTTGAAAAAACAAGATGAATTTAGTTCACCCTCTTCTAGACACTGACAAAGGCTCCCTCTGCTTTCTGTTCATACATATCATCCAACTTGTGTTGTAGCTCAAACAGAACAGATGTGTTCTCCTCTGAGAGACTTTGAACAGGCTTTTGAACAAGAGAGGTGATCTTTGTAATGACATTTTCTTCTTCAGCTCTCATCGTCTTGGCAAGAATTCTCCCACAATTTCTTAAATATTTTCTAACCTCATATTTAAAAAGCTCTCAGTTATTACTGTATTAATTGTCATTTGTAGCTTTGTCCAGAAGTGTGTAATTAAATTGTTTTTCCATCTTGACCAACTCATGTTTAAATATTGAGCTGTTAAACTTCCAGTAGGATGCTCTGCCAAGGCCATTATCAGAGATAAAACGTTTAAAGTCATTTTGAATAGCTCTATGATCAGTAAGGGGAGTGGCTTGAATGTTAACAGAAATACCCTGTTTATCAAAACACTTAGACACCAGCCAAAAATATATGCGTGATTGTCTGGAGCCTGCCTTATTACACCAGGTGAATATCAATATCAGACCTTTCCATAAACTGCCTTAAACTTGTATTCATAGAAGTGGACTGTCCCGGAGGCCATCTATCAATTGAATTATTCAGATAAATATTAAAATCCCCACCTGTTATGAGTAAAGCATCAGGGAATAGAAAATGGAGAATATGCTTTTCCAAAGATTCAAGTAAACATTACGCCTGATTTTGGTAGGTAAACCGACGCTATAGGCTCAGACCACCATTCACCCACAGAGCCTACTCACCCCTAGAGTGCATGCACCATTCACACCTATCACTTTTTCATGGCTGTTCCAGCGCAATTCACAAGTCTATTTACTAGCAACCAGTCAGTATCTGGTGTGCCAACCACTTGCCTCGTGCAGCATGACACATCTCCTTTGCATAGAGTTGATCAGGTTGTTGATTGTGGCCTGTGGAATGTTGTCCCACTCCCCACTCCTGTGTGAAGTTGCTGGATATGGCGGGAACTTGAACACGCCGTCGTAGACGTCGATCCAGAGCATCCCAAACATGCTCAGTGGGTGACATGTCTGGTGAATATGCAGGCCATGGAAGAACTGGGACATTTTCAGCTTCCTGGAATTGTGTACAAATCCTCAGCATTATCATGCTGAAACATGAGGTGATGGCGGCGAATGAATGGCACAACAATGAGCCTTAAGATCTCGTCACGGTATCTTTGTGCATTAAAATTTCCATAGATAAAATGCACTTGTGTTTGTTGTCTGTAGCTCATGCCTGCCCATACCATAACCCCACTGCCACCATGGGGCACATCGGCAAACTGCTCGCACAAACAACGCCATACACATGGTCTACGGTTGTGAAGCTGGTTGGACGTACTGCCAAATTCTCTAAAACTATGTTGGTAGAGAAATTTACATTTACATTTAAGTCATTTAGCAGACGCTCTTATCCAGAGCGACTTACAAATTGGTGCACATTCACTTCTCTGGCAACAGCTCAGGTGGACATTCCTGCAGTCAGCGTCCCAATTGCATGCTCCCTCAACACTTGAGACATCTGTGGCATTGTGTTGTGTGACAAAACTGCACCTTTTAGAGTGACTTTTTATTGTCCTCAGCACAAGGTGCACCTGTGTAATGATCATGCTGTTTAACCAGATTCTTGATATGCCACATCTGTCAGGTGGATGAATTATCTTGGCAAAGGAGAAATGGTCACTAACAGGGTTGTAAACCAATTTGTGCACAACATTTTTGAAATATAAACTTTTTGTGCATCTGGAAAATTATGTGATCTTTTATTTCAGCTCATCAAACATAGGACCAACACTATAAATATTGCGTATATATTTGTGTTCAATATACATAGCCTTCCTGTATTTTGTTTAAATCAAAGCAGATTCTGTATAGTGGCGTGCGCTATTGAGTTTTGGCCGCTTTATATATATTTTTTACTATTACATTTATATTTAAGTCATTTAGCAGACGCTCTTATCCAGAGCGACTTACAAATTGGTGCATTCACCTTATGACATCCAGTGGAACAGTAGTGCATCTAAATCTTTTAGGGGGGGGGTGAGAGGGATTACTTTATCCTATCCTAGGTATTCCTTAAAGAGGTGGGGTTTCAGGTGTCTCCGGAAGGTGGTGATTGACTCCGCTGTCCTGGCGTCGTGAGGGAGTTTGTTCCACCATTGGGGGGCCAGAGCAGCGAACAGTTTTGACTGGGCTGAGCGGGAACTGTACTTCCTCAGTGGTAGGGAGGTGAGCAGGCCAGAGGTGGATGAACGCAGTGCCCTTGTTTGGGTGTAGGGCCTGATCAGAGCCTGGAGGTACTGAGGTGCCGTTCCCCTCACAGCTCCGTAGGCAAGCACCATGGTCTTGTAGCGGATGCGAGCTTCAACTGGAAGCCAGTGGAGAGAGCGGAGGAGCGGGGTGACGTGAGAGAACTTGGGAAGGTTGAACACCAGACGGGCTGCGGCGTTCTGGATGAGTTGTAGGGGTTTAATGGCACAGGCAGGGAGCCCAGCCAACAGCGAGTTGCAGTAATCCAGACGGGAGATGACAAGTGCCTGGATTAGGACCTGCGCCGCTTCCTGTGTGAGGCAGGGTCGTACTCTGCGGATGTTGTAGAGCATGAACCTACAGGAACGGGCCACCGCCTTGATGTTAGTTGAGAACGACAGGGTGTTGTCCAGGATCACGCCAAGGTTCTTAGCGCTCTGGGAGGAGGACACAATGGAGTTGTCAACCGTGATGGCGAGATCATGGAACGGGCAGTCCTTCCCGGGAGGAAGAGCAGCTCCGTCTTGCCGAGGTTCAGCTTGAGGTGGTGATCCGTCATCCACACTGATATGTCTGCCAGACATGCAGAGATGTGATTCGCCACCTGGTCATCAGAAGGGGGAAAGGAGAAGATTAATTGTGTGTCGTCTGCATAGCAATGATAGGAGAGACCATGTGAGGTTATGACAGAGCCAAGTGACTTGGTGTATAGCGAGAATAGGAGAGAGCCTAGAACAGAGCCCTGGGGGACACCAGTGGTGAGAGCACGTGGTGTGGAGACGGATTCTCGCCACGCCACCTGGTAGGAGCGACCTGTCAGGTAGGACGCAATCCAAGCGTGGGCCGCGCCGGAGATGCCCAACTCGGAGAGGGTGGAGAGGAGGATCTGATGGTTCACAGTATCGAAGGCAGCCGATAGGTCTAGAAGGATGAGAGCAGAGGAGAGAGAGTTAGCTTTAGCAGTGCGGAGCGCCTCCGTGATACAGAGAAGAGCAGTCTCAGTTGAATGACTAGTCTTGAAACCTGACTGATTTGGATCAAGAAGGTCATTCTGAGAGAGATAGCGGGAGAGCTGGCCAAGGACGGCACGTTCAAGAGTTTTGGAGAGAAAAGAAAGAAGGGATACTGGTCTGTAGTTGTTGACATCGGAGGGATCGAGTGTAGGTTTTTTCAGAAGGGGTGCAACTCTCGCTCTCTTGAAGACGGAAGGGACGTAGCCAGCGGTCAGGGATGAGTTGATGAGCGAGGTGAGGTAAGGGAGAAGGTCTCCGGAAATGGTCTGGAGAAGAGAGGAGGGGATAGGGTCAAGCGGGCAGGTTGTTGGGCGGCCGGCCGTCACAAGACGCGAGATTTCATCTGGAGAGAGAGAGGGGAGAAAGAGGTCAGAGCACAGGGTAGGGCAGTGTGAGCAGAACCAGCGGTGTCGTTTGACTTAGCAAACGAGGATCGGATGTCGTCGACCTTCTTTTCAAAATGGTTGACGAAGTCATCTGCAGAGAGGAGGAGGGGGGAGGGGAGGAGGATTCAGGAGGGAGGAGAAGGTGGCAAAGAGCTTCCTAGGGTTAGAGGCAGATGCTTGGAATTTAGAGTGGTAGAAAGTGGCTTTAGCAGCAGAGAGAGAAGAGGAAAATGTAGAGAGGAGGGAGTGAAAGGATGCCAGGTCCGCAGGGAGGCGAGTTTTCCTCCATTTCCGCTCGGCTGCCCGGAGCCCTGTTCTGTGAGCTCGCAATGAGTCGTCGAGCCACGGAGCGGGAGGGGAGGACCGAGCCGGCCTGGAGGATAGGGGACATAGAGAGTCAAAGGATGCAGAAAGGGAGGAGAGGAGGGTTGAGGAGGCAGAATCAGGAGATAGGTTGGAGAAGGTTTGAGCAGAGGGAAGAGATGATAGGATGGAAGAGGAGAGAGTAGCGGGGAGAGAGAGCGAAGGTTGGGACGGCGCGATACCATCCGAGTAGGGGCAGTGTGGGAAGTGTTGGATGAGAGCGAGAGGGAAAAGGATACAAGGTAGTGGTCGGAGACTTGGAGGGGAGTTGCAATGAGGTTAGTGGAAGAACAGCATCTAGTAAAGATGAGGTCGAGCGTATTTCCTGCCTTGTGAGTAGGGGGAAGGGTGAGAGGGTGAGGTCAAAAGAGGAGAGGAGTGGAAAGAAGGAGGCAGAGAGGAATGAGTCAAAGGTAGACGTGGGGAGGTTAAAGTCGCCCAGAACTGTGAGAGGTGAGCCGTCCTCAGGAAAGGAGCTTATCAAGGCATCAAGCTCATTGATGAACTCTCCGAGGGAACCTGGAGGGCGATAAATGATAAGGATGTTAAGCTTGAAAGGGCTGGTAACTGTGACAGCATGGAATTCAAAGGAGGCGATAGACAGATGGGTAAGGGGAGAAAGAGAGAATGACCACTTGGGAGAGATGAGGATCCCGGTGCCACCACCCCGCTGACCAGAAGCTCTCGGGGTGTGCGAGAACACGTGGGCAGACGAAGAGAGAGCAGTAGGAGTAGCAGTGTTGTCTGTGGTGATCCATGTTTCCGTCAGTGCCAAGAAGTCGAGGGACTGGAGGGAGGCATAGGCTGAGATGAACTCTGCCTTGTTGGCCGCAGATCGGCAGTTCCAGAGGCTACCGGAGACCTGGAACTCCACGTGGGTCGTGCGCGCTGGGACCACCAGATTAGGGTGGCCGCGGCCACGCGGTGTGGAGCGTTTGTATGGTCTGTGCAGAGAGGAGAGAACAGGGATAGACAGACACATAGTTGACAGGCTACACAAGAGGCTACGCTAATGCAAAGGAGATTGGAATGACAAGTGGACTACACGTCTCGAGTGTTCAGAAAGTTAAGCTTACGTAGCAAGAATCTTATTGACTAAAATTATTAAAATGATACAGTACTGCTGAAGTAGGCTAGCTGGCAGAGGCTGCGTTGTTGACTATGTAGACTAGCTGGTAGTGGCTGCGTTGTTGACACTACACTAATCAAGTCGTTCCGTTGAGTGTAATAGTTTCTACTGTGCTGCTATTCGGGGCTAGCTGGCTATTCAGCTACTAATCAGCTACCATCCTAATTCTAATTTTTGGCGTAACAGTAACGTTATACTATTATATTTGGTACTGTTATGTAGAATGCTAATGAATTATTATGTAAACTTCCAAGACATTGATTCAGCTTTTTATCTAACTTTACCAAACAAGCACCATTGTGCGAAGTGGAAAATATGTTGAATGAGAAACTAATGAGCATGGAGAGCCATCGGTGAAATACTTACTGTATAGTAGTTAGGCCTAACGGGCCTCTCCAAGTGTATCTGGAATCTAGCCCTTCAAGGATTTGAGAAATATGATTGGTTGATGATAGGCCTATGACATTGGCCTAAATTTCGTTGTGCGCTGCGCAGAAGAATATCAGTTCTCAACAATTATTGGAGGGTTTAACATCATCAGTTGGCTTACGTTTTCATAAACCCAGCGTGACTTTAAAAGACAGGTCGGAATGTCTGACAGCAATACTGGACAAGTTTACATTTAATTTCTAAATTCGGGGGCCTTACATTTGTTGATGAAATGCCGGGCTTGATTATTTGGTTGCGGGATAAAGGGCCAAAATGTTGTACTCTCCTGCACTATCCGGGACATGTGGTCACCCTTGGCTAGACGTTGGCTTATTTCAACTTGGAATGTAATGCTGGGGCTAGAGGTTGTTACATTACAAACGTGTGAAATAAATATCTAATCAATCATGAAACTTGTTTACTAATATTTTGTGTCAGAGGGAAAACCAGTACGTAGAACTACTGTCACCTGGTGGCGAGAGAGATGATAGGAGATTTATTATGATGTGTTATGGTGTGAAGCGTTTCAGCTGACGTTAGTGGCGTGCAATGATTATTGAGATATTTAAGCGACATTACTATCTCCAAATTTCACATAATGTTAAATTCCCCCAAACACATGTTTTTGATGGGTTATCTTTTTCCAACTTTGCTGTAAATCGGAATTTAAGTCACAAACGCTTTCTCTCGTTTCTGATTGGACAACGGATTACGACGTGACTATGGAACCTACTACTTCTGTACTTTATTACTGTTAAAGTGGTTCTTTCCGATGTTTATAAACATTAAAACTACGAAATCATTGTTTATTAAATGTTCCCATTGATATTAGGCAGAACGCATACAGAGCATATTTTTATGTACCCGTTATCAGAACTGTCGTTCCTGAGAAGTAGGAGCAGGAAGCGTCCCTCTGGTTCTGAAGTAAATTATATCGCTAAATATGGTTTTATGTCTGATGCATGATGATTTTCCCGTTCAGATTCACGTCGAATCAGTCAGTGTTACATTTACTTTATTACTACAATAGTAAACATAACCAGTGAACTGTTTGAACATAATGCTGCCTTATACATTTTGTGATAGAAGTCATTTATTATGTAATCCCCAATTTCACATGACTCAAATGGCCTATATTAGCATGGTCCCATATCTGCTGTGCTCTTGCTGTCATTCTCATTGTTCTAAATGAACATGCAGTGTCGTGCTTGATGATAACTTGAAATATAATTGCATTCAGTATTACATTTTCTCATCTATGAAACTCAGTGTCATCCTGAAAAGTCTATACATTGCACACCCCCCATCATCTGTGAAGACCACTTTCTTCATGGCAGATTTTATTTCTCAATAAAGGTATTACAGTAATGTGGGAAAGCCACTAAATATATTTGTATGTTTGTCTCAATATGTAATGCGATCATATTGTAACAGGTAGAGTTCTTGAGGTTCACAGCCCTCATGGCTGAGGCAAGAAGGATACTTTCAAGTACTCCACCTGTTACCAAATGTTCCAAGCACTAATATACTACATGACCAAAAATATGTGGACACCTGCTCTTCAAACATCTCATTCCAAAATCATGGACATTAATATGGAGTTGGTCCCCAGTTTGCTACATTAACAGCCTCCCCTATTCTGGGAAGGTTTTCCAGTAGATGTTGGAACATTGCTGCGCAAACTTTTTTCCATTCAGCCACAAGAGCATTAGTGAGGTGGGGCACTGATGTTGGGCGATTAGGCCTGGCTTGCAGTCGGCGTTCCAATTCATCCCAAAGGTGTACGATGGGTTTGAGGTCAGGGCTCTGTGCAGACCAGTTAATATCTTCCACACCGATCTCGACAAACCATTTCTGTATGGACCTTGCTTTGTGCAAGGGGGCATTGTCATGCTGAAACAGGAAAGGGCCTTCCCCAAACTGTTGCCACAGAGTTGGAAGCAGAGAATCGTCTAGAATGCTGTAGAGCAGGTATTCCAAAACTGGGGTATGCATGTTTTTTATCTTTAAAAAATATAGAATAATTATTCACATTTTCAAACAGTCTATTTACATTTTCCAACGGGGCTATACATTTGGGTGAGGTGTTTTTCTCGCCTGAGTTGACTTAATGATTAATTAAATCATTTAGTGTTCAGCGAAATAACAACACAATGTCAAATACATGTGTCCTAGTCAAATAATTAACATCTAATCACATTAACCGTTACTCTCTCGTGGGAATTCCACTAACAATCCATATGTAGCCAAACGGTAGCTGCTGCTCATATTGTTATCTGTACTGATGGCGCAAAAGCCATGACAGGGAGACATAGTGGAGTGGTAACGTGCGTGCAAGCAGTTGCTCCCGACACCACTTGGGTACACTGCAGCATCCACTGAGAGGCTCTTGCTGCCAAGGGAATGCCTGACTGCTTGAATGACGTTTTGAACACTAATGTGAAAATGGTTAAGGCCCCTGAACTCTCGTGTATTTTCTGCACGGTGCAATGATATGGGCAGCGACCATGTAACGTTTTTACAAC
Source organism: Oncorhynchus nerka (assembly GCF_034236695.1). Taxonomy (NCBI): domain Eukaryota; kingdom Metazoa; phylum Chordata; class Actinopteri; order Salmoniformes; family Salmonidae; genus Oncorhynchus; species Oncorhynchus nerka. Next base: position 27,883,593 of record NC_088411.1, read on the forward strand.
ATACTTAGAAGTGCGCTGGTTGTCAAGGAGCAAAGTATTGACACTTTTTGAATTGAGAGATATCTGACCACCTGTACGATGACGAGTTTCTCACATGACTGGCCTATCTGGGTGAGGTTTTTTCTCACCGAAATGATCTGAATCTAGGATTACAGGGACTCTCTGCAACTATATTCAATGTGTGTGACAAAATTGAGGCTATGATTAAGAAGTTGGAGCTCTTATCTGTCTGCATTAACAAGGACAACACACAGGTCTTTCCATCATTGTATGATTGTTTGTGTGCAAATGAACTCAAGATTACGGACAATCAAATGTCAAATGTGATACAGCGAAGCACCTGAGTGAGTTGGATGCGCAGGTACTTTCCTGAAACGGATGACACAAACAACTTGATTCGTTATCCCTTTCATGCCCTGCCTCCAGTCCACTTACCGATATCTGAACAAGAGAGCCTCATCGATATTGCAACAAGCGGTTCTGTGAAAATGTAATTCAATCAGAAGCCACTCCCAGATTTCTGGATTGGACTGCGTTCAGAGTATCCTGCCTTGGCAAATCGTCTGTTAAGACACTGATGCCCTTTGCAACCACGTACCTATGTGATAGTGGATTCTCGGCCCTCACTAGCATGAAAACTAAATGCAGGCACAGACTGTGTGTGGAAAATGATTTAAGACTGAGACTCTCTCCAATTCAACCCAACATTGCAGAGTTACATGTATGTGAATCCTTTCAAGCACACCCTTCTCATTAACCTGTGGTGAGTTATTCACCATACAGAGTTACATGTATGTGCATCCTTTCAAGCACACCCTTCTCATTAAGCTGTGGTGAGTTATTCACCATTTTCGATTAACAAATAAGGTTGTATATGTAAGATGGTTAAATAAAGAGCAAAGTTATGTATTTATTATGATTATATTATTATTCTTTGTGCCCTGGTGCTATAAGAGCCCTTTGTCACTTCCCACAACTCATTCTTATGTTTAATAAATGTAACGTATAGTGTGTGTGTGAGGCAGGCTTACAATGACGGCAAAAAACAACATTTGAGAGTGCGCTGACCCTGGTGCTAGAGGGGTACGCAGCTGGAGGTTGAATGTTTAAAAGGGTACAGGACTATAAAAAGTTTGAGAACCACTGCTGTAGAGTTAAGATTTCCCTTCATTGGAACTAAGGGGCCCAGCTCGAACCATGAAAAACTGCGTCAGACCATTATTCCTCATCCACCAAACTTTAAAGCTGACACTATGCATTGGGGCAGATAGCGTTCTCCTGGCATCCGCTAAACCCAGATTCGTCCATCGGACTGCCAGAGAACGCGTTTCCACTGCTCCAGAGTCCTTTACACCACTCCAGCTGACGCTTGGCATTGTGAATGGCGATCTTAGGCTTGTGTGCGGCTGCTCAGCCAAAGAAACCCTTTTAACTTTGCTCCAGATGAACAGTTCTTGTGCTGACGTTGCGCTGACATTGCCTCCAGAGGCAGTTTGGAACTCTGTAGTGAGTGTTGCAACTGAGGACAGAACACTTTTACGCGTTTCAGCACTCAGGTCCCATGTGGCTCAGTTGGTAGAGCATGGTGCTTGCAACACCAGAGTTGTGGATTCGATTCCCACGGGGAACGAGTATGGGAAAAAAGTTTGAAATTGTATGGATAAGAGCATCTGCTAAATGACTCAACTGTAGCACTTGGTGGTCCCTTTCTGTGAGCTTGTGTGGCCTACTGCTGTGCTGATGTTCCTCTTAGATGTTTCCACTTCACAATAACAGTGCTTACAGTTGACCAGGGCAAAAAGATCATTAACAGACTTGTTGGAAAGGTGGCATCCTATGACGGTGCCACACTGAATGTCACTGAGCTCTTCAGTTAGGCCATTCTACTGCCAATGTTTGTCTATGGAGTTTGCATGGCTGTGTGCTTGCCAGCAATGGGTGTGCCTGAAATAGTGTCCACATACTTTTGTACATATAGTGTATTTGCAATTGCTTTTAACACCCAGAAAAATAATTCACAAATTTGAGAATGAAGAGGACACTGATATGCAACTACATTCCTGTCTACACTTGAATCAAGTCTACTTCTGAGTTTTGTTTTTTAATGCAGTGAGTATGGAATGACGTTTACATTTTACGGGAACAGTCTTGTTGATGTACATTTCTGTCAATTAAAAGCTTGATGTTTGATTTGTATAGAGTATTTTAGTAAAGGTTTTGCAATGTAACTGAGGACATTGTAAATAACTGAGGACATTTAAGTTGTTCTAATGACTACATAGCTCTAACAACATCTTAGTGTTCTTTTCCCATTTTCGTCCAGCAGAGAGCAGTAGCTAGCTTATATAATTGGGAGAAGTGTAATATTTATTGACAGTATATTATGCCATTTGAGTAAATTAACCTTGCTTGTGGTGTCTGGCTCCCCTCTGATCTGGGAAAACATTTTTTTATGTGCTGTTGGCCAATGATGGTGCTGGATCGTGCGTTACCGGTATCGTTACCGGTATCTGTGTCCTTCTGAATTGAGACAATTTTCCGTAGGATCTGTAGATGCTTAGCTTTATATGCCTTCAATACACTTACCTGGAAACCCAACAGTGAATTGCATAGAATTCTACGTCGGGTAGAAATGAACGTTTGAATCAGGAAAGTTTCCTCTTACCATCTCTAAAAGCCATTATGTTGAATAAAATGATATTTGAACATACTGGTTATCCATGCAGTTGGCCCTTTTGGCGGTAGGAATGTGAGACAATATATCCACAGGAAAGTATCATTTACATCAACTTTTCAATGCCCTGGTAGTGCATTCACATTTCTATCACCTGAAGCATGTGCACAAGATACAAATGCATGTGCACCAGACAGACCATGTATACTTGCTGAGATTGTGCACGTGTTTACATGGTTCTACACATTTAACATGTTTTGCTCTATGACATTCACAAGTCACGCAAGAGTCTTTAGAAAATATTATTTTCTTCATAGATCATAGGAAATCCAAGGACATAGTGTCTATAATACTGTAATACATTCACACAAAGTTGCTGTCACAAACTCCAAACTCCATACAGTTGTCACTGACTAGTTGGATAATAATAATAATTTCCCACAGAGAAAACATTTCTGTACATTCATATAAATTCATTTTTTTCTGGATTTTGCTTTGGCAGACCTTTTTTTATTGACATTTGTCAATAAAACTTATGAATATAACTGTTTATGTCAAATCTAGTTCTGTTCTACTTGTAGCCCTAGGTGACTTGAAAAGAAAATGGTGAAACACTTCACTGTGAAGCTAAATCTGAGGGTTGTAGATGCAGATCAATTGAAGGGTTAAGGAAGGTCGTAAATAAACCAACCTCCCAGTCCCACATCAACCAAGAAAATGACCTCATGCCAGGCGTCAGACGTCCGAGCCAAAGATATCCATACTCAGGCCTTATGCACTAGCCCCTCCTCACAGGAACATACAGCCACATAGACTCACATGTCTGTACATACAGTATGTGTATGTACAACACGCACTCTAGACAAATCAAATCAAACTTTATTCGTCATAGGCTCGAATACAACAAGTGTAGACCTTACCGTGAAATGCTTACTTACAAGCCCTTAACCAACAGTGCAGTTCAAGAAGAGTTAAGAAAATATTTACCAAATAAATGAAAGTAAAAAATAATAAAAAGTAACACAATAACGAGGCTATATACAGTCGGTGCCGGTACCGAGTCAGTGTGCAGGGGTACAGGTTACTTGAGGTAATTTGTACATGTAGGTAGGGGTGACGTGACTATGCATAGATAATAAACAGCGAGTAGCAGCAGTTTATCAAAACAAATGGAGGGGTGGGATCAATGTAAATAGTCTGGTGGCCATTTGATTAATTGTTCAGCAGCCTTATGGCTTGGGGGTAGAAGCTGTTAAGGAGCCTTTTGGTCCTAGACTTGGCACCCTGGTACTGTTTGCCATGCGGTAGCAGAGAAAACAGTCTATGACTTGGGTGACTAGAGTCATAGACATGGATGAACACACATTCATATTTTCTCACACTCAACATACAATACAAACCCACACACACTACCATTACCATGTCGACATGTTGTACCCCGGCTCTGCCTCTCAGAGCCTTACGTCACCCATCTATTTCAGAGACACACCTGTCTGTCTCTTGCATATAAACACACACAGTCACACACACACACACCTGCTTGTGGTGGCTTAAAGCTGAGGAGGAGTCAAGGTGAGAAAGGGACTTTAGGATTAGATTTGTGTAACATCTACATTACAGACTCATCTAGTCTACCTCAGAGAAAAGTAATTTCTGTCACTGTGTCTGTCTCCCTACGAGTGGCTTGACTTATGAAGGCATTGGAGATGGCCCCAGATGGCCCCAGTAGTGATAGTACATCCTTGTAAGTGGAGAGTACTCTTTCAGCTGTTTGCCTACATCAGCTGGCATATGTCATCGATGTCACACAATAGGCACTGAGACGTGTCATAACTGGCTCTGGGCTGGTGAGCGATAGGGTGAAACTATCATCTTACGGGCGACATCATCTTGGAAGCGTCTTTGCCTCGCCAGGCCCGTACTGACCGTCAGCTGTCACTGATGGCCTTGCGCCATGTACCCTAAGCGATGTGTGTTTGAACTTTGATCTATATCATACTGTACAATATGTCAGGGGGGCTCTCTACCATTCTTTTGAAGCCCATGAAGGGTGATGACATCCCCTAAGGCATATAAATGAAGTTCTTTCTCCACAGGGTGATGTCATCCTCAGGCGAGGTCAGCAATCAAAGTGTGAATGACAGTCAGTGCTGTTATTAGTTCCATATTTAGAGTTCCTATGAGTACTGTCTGCCATCTTGGTCTCCTAATAATATACTATTACTCTTGGCTGATGACGTGTCAGGATGGTAACCAAACATATGACCTTATGATCACAGGCAAATTGAGATCATAGGTCATTTAACTAACGTTAACTTTGTTTATATATGGCTAGCTTAAGGATAGCATGACAACATGTCATTGGTAGTCATGATCCATCAGAAGCAGCCACATACAGTGGCTATATAAGTATTCACCTTTTTATTCACCTTTATATTCACATTTTATTGTGTTACAAAGAGGGAATAAAATAAATTAGGTGTAATTTTTTTTGTCAATGATCTACACAAAATACTATAATGAAAATGGGGAGGGAAAATCCTTACATTTCTTAAAAAGTTGAGAAAAATTATAACTTGATTAGATATTGTAAGTATTCACCCCCCATGAGTCAATACATGTTAGAAACACCTTTGGCAGCGATTACAGCTGTGAGGGTTCTTCGGTTAGTCTCTAAGAGCTTTGCCAACTGGCTTGTGCAATATTTAATACCTCCTTTGTCCCACCTCCCACACATGCGGTGAACTCACCCATTACAACCAGCATGTCCAGAGATACAACCTCTCTTATCATCACCCAGTGCCTGGGCTTACCTCCGCTGTACCCGCACCCCACCATACCCCTGTCTGCACACTATGCCCTAAATATATTCTACCATGCCCAGAAATCTGCTTCTTTTATTCTTTGTCCCCAACGCTCTATGCGACCAGTTTTGATAGCCTTTAGCCGCACTCTCATACTACTCCTCCTTTGTTCCGCGGGTGATGTGGAGGTAAACCCAGGCCCTGCGTGTCCCTAGGCACCCTCATTTGTTGACTTCTGTGATCGAAAAAGCCTTGGTTTCATGCATGTCAACATCAGAAGCCTCCTCCCTAAGTTTGTTTTACTCACTGCTTTAGCACACTCTGCCAACCCTGATGTCCTTGCCGTGTCTGAATCCTGGCTTAGGAAGGCCACCAAAAATGTGGAGATTTCCATACCCAACTATAACATTTTCCGTCAAGATAGAACTGCCAAAGGGGGCGGAGTTGCAGTCTACTGCAGAGATAGCCTGCAAAGTAATATCATACTTTCCAGGTCCATACCCAAACAGTTCGAACTACTAATTTTTAAAATTACTCTCTCCAAAAATAAGTCTCTCACTGTTGCCGCCTGCTACCGACCCCCCTCAGCTCCCAGCTGTGCCCTGGACACCATTTGTGAATTGATCACCCCCCCCATCTAGCTTCAGAGTTTGTTCTGTTAGGTGACCTAAACTGGGATATGCTTAACACCCCGGCAGTCCTACAATCTAAGCTAGATGCCCTCAATCTCACACAAATCATCAAGGAACCCACCAGGTACAACCCTAAATCTGTAAACAATGGCACCATCATAGCCGTTATCCTGACCAACTGGCCCTCCAAATACACCTCCGCTGTCTTCAATCAGGATCTCAGCGATCATTGCCTCATTGCCTGCATCCGCTACGGGTCTGCAGTCAAACGACCACCCCTCATCACTGTCAAACGCTCCCTAAAACACTTCTGCGAGCAGGCCTTTCTAATCGACCTGGCCCGGGTATCCTGGAAGGATATTGACCTCATCCTGTCAGTTGAGGATGCCTGGTCATTCTTTAAAAGTAACTTCCTCACCATCTTAGATAAGCATGCTCCGTTCAAAAAATGCAGAACTAAGAACAGATATAGCCCTTGGTTCACTCCAGACCTGACTGCCCTCGACCAGCATAAAAACATCCTGTGGCGGACTGCAATAGCGTCGAATAGTCCCCGCAATATGCAACTGTTCAGGGAAGTCAGGAACCAATACACGCAGTCAGTCAGGAAAGCAAAGGCCAGCTTTTTCAAGCAGAAATTTGCATCCTGTAGCTCTAACTCAAAAAAGTTCTGGGACACTGTAAAGTCCATGGAGAACAAGAGCACCTCCTCCCAGCTGCCCACTGCACTGAGGCTAGGTAACACGGTCACCACTGATAAATCCATGATAATCGATAACTTCAACAAGCATTTCTCAACGGCTGGTCATGCCTTCCTCCTGGCTACTCCTACCTCGTCCAACAGCTCCGCTGTGCAATCTGGTTTCCGAGCCGGTCACAGGTGCACCTCAGCCACGCTCAAGGTACTAAACAATATCATAACCGCCATCGATAAAAGACAGTACTGTGCAGCCGTCTTCATCGACCTGGCCAAGGCTTTCGACTCTGTCAATCACCATATTCTTATCAGCAGACTCAGTAGCCTCGGTTTTTCTAATGACTGCCTTGCCTGGTTCACCAACTACTTTGCAGACAGAGTTCAGTGTGTCAAATCGGAGGGCATGTTGTCCGCTCCTCTGGCAGTCTCTATGGGGGTGCCACAGGGTTCAATTCTTGGGCCGACTCTTTTCTCTGTATATATCAATGATGTTGCTCTTGCTGCGGGCGATTCCCTGATCCACCTCTACGCAGACGACACCATTCTGTATACTTCTGGCCCTTCCTTGGCCACTGTGCTATCTAACCTCCAAACGAGCTTCAATGCCATACAACACTCCTTCCGTGGCCTCCAACTGCTCTTAAACGCTAGTAAAACCAAATGCATGCTTTTCAACCGTTCGCTGCCTGCACCCGCATGCCCGACTAGCATCACCACCCAGGATGGTGCCGACCTAGAATATATGGACATCTATAAGTACCTAGGTGTCTGGCTAGACTGTAAACTCTCCTTCCAGACTCATATCAAACATCTCCAATCTAAAATCAAATCTAGAGTTGGCTTTCTATTCCGCAACAAAGCCTCCTTCACTCACACCGCCAAACTTACCCTAGTAAAAATGACTATCCTACCGATCCTCGACTTTGGCGATGTCATCTACAAAATAGCTTCCAATACTCTACTCAGTAAACTGGATGCAGTTTATCACAGTGCCATCCGTTTTGTTACTAAAGCACCTTATACCACCCACTACTGCGACCTGTATGCTCTAGTCGGCTGGTCCTCGCTACATATTCGTCGCCAGACCCACTGGCTCCAGGTCATCTACAAGTCCATGCTAGGTAAAGCTCCTCCTTATCTCAGTTCACTGGTCACGATGGCAACACCCACCCGTAGCACGCGGTCCAGCAGGTGTATCTCACTGACCATCCCTAAAGCCAACACCTCATTTGGCCGCCTTTCCTTCCAGTTCTCTGCTGCCTGTGACTGGAACGAATTGCAAAAATCGCTGAAGTTGGAGACTTTTATCTCCTTCACCAACTTTAAACATCTACTATCTGAGCAGCTAACCGATCGCTGCAGCTGTACATAGTCCATTGGTAAATAGCCCACCCAATTGACCTACCTCATCCCCATACTGTTTTTATTTATTTACTTTTCTGCTCTTTTGCACACCAGTATCTCTACCTGCACATGACCATTTGATCATTTCACTCCAGTGTTAATCTGCTAAATTGTAATTATTTGCCTACCTCCTCATGCCTTTTGCACACAATGTATATAGACTCTTAATTTTCTACTGTGTTATTGACTTGTTTATTGTTTACTCCATGAGTAACTCTGTGTTGTCTGTTCACACTGCTATGCTTTATCTTGGCCAGGTCGCAGTTGTAAATGAGAACTTGTTCCCAACTAGCCTACCTGGTGAAATAAATAAAACAAAATTGCCCTTTTTTAAAATATTTTTTATTCCTCAACCTCTGTCAAGAGTTTTGGGGGTCATGGCTAGACAGCAATTTTCATGTCTTGCCATATATTTTCAAGCATATTTAAGTCAAAACTGTAACTTGTCCTCTCAGAAACATTCACTGTCTTCTTCGTGCACAACAAAAGGTGGCCTTTTGTTACAGGTTATAGTCCTGCTGAAAGGTGAATTCCTCTCTGGTGTCTGGTGTAAAGCAGACTGAAGTAGGTTTTCATCTAGGATTTTGCCTGTGCTTAGCTCCATTCCGTTTCTTTGTATCCTGACAAACTCCCCAGTCTTTGCCAATGTCAAGCATACCCATAACATGATGCATCCACCACCATGCTTGAAAATAAGGAGGCAGTTACTCAGTGATGTGTTGGATTTGCCCCTAACATTGGGCTTTGCATTTAGGCCAAAAAGTTTAACATTACTATGCTTAAAGAGATATTCAATGTCTGATTTGTTATTGTTACTCATCTACCAATCATTGCCCTTCTTTATGAGGCTTTCAAAAAGCTCCCTGGTCTTTGTAGTTGAATCTGTGCTAGAAATGCAATACTTGACAGAGACCTTACAGATGGTGTATGTATGTGGGACAGCGGAAGGGGTAGTCATTTCAAAATCATGTCAATCCCTATTATTTCCATATAAGTTCAAAATGTACTTGCCTAAACATAAGGGTGAATACTTTTGCAAAACAACTATATTGTATTATGTATTTTTGTTTTGTCAATATTTAAACATTTGTAGAATTCTATTTTCACTTTGACATTATGGAGTATTTGATCAATGACAAAACAAAAAATCACAATTAAATACATTTTTAATCCCACTTAGTAACACAAAATCTCTGTTTTGGCTAATACTGTGTATTACCTTTACATACACAGCCCACATTCGGTCTGACAAAAGAATGAAGCAGCAGCAGACGGGGAGGATGATGCAACACAGAGCAATCCACTCAATAAGAAGTTGTGTGAGCAGCCAGGATAACAACAAGGCAACCCAACTAGACATCCAGCCCCTGTCCAACCCTCCATACCAGTCCAATTAGAACTAAGCCTCCTTAAAGTGGCGGGTACTAATTTGCCCCTCTGTGCTACTCCAACAGTTTGTGACAGGCGTATTCAACGACTCATTCTGATATTTAGTCATTCTCGAACTGTTGACCCACCAAAATACCTGCAAGTTTCTTCTCTCACCTGTTATTACACAATATAGCAACAGATGAAAGACTGTGAATGTATTGTTCTCAAATACAATCATTTCCCTTCATGTTAACATGATCAATATCAACATCTCTGTAAAAAAAAAAATGAAGAACTGTAATGAGAGTTCTCGTTTCATGTCATGATGCGCGTTTGTGAGACGGAACATCCTGAGACAGAAGGGATATTGTTGCATCTGTCAGTGTTTACTCAGTACATAAGCCCCACGAAACTCCTTCCCTAAAATGTACCAACTCTCCAGAGCCCCATGTGATCTTTGGGAGCCAGTCAGTCTGCTGCAAACAGTATAAAAATATCATAGACCCCTCGAAGCACAGGACTTCACAGCATCACTCTATTTTTCATCCAAATGATGAGCTCAGATGTCATCAGGTTGTCAGTTAAATCACAGAACTCATGAGATCTCAATTATGTTTAATATATTAAAGGTCACTTTTTAGTTTCGTATCACCAAAATAAAAACAAAGTTACAAAAGAGATTGTATAGAGGGTTTTCAGGACTCTTGAGACATCTTATAGACTTACAGTCACAATGTGCCCTAAATCCTTCAGACCCAAATGCTGGTATGAGTGAGTGAATGTACATACAGTATGAAGCCTGTAGGGAACTCTGGCCTACAGGTATACATGTATACAGTATCTGACCTTAAAAAGCTCCCAGATAAGCATACAGGGAAAGCAGAAAGGACAAACAAAGAGAGAGAAGCATCTGTGTGTGCATTCCTACCCTGTTTCTCTCTCCAGTTGAAGTTGGGCAGATGTATTTCACATACTGACCGCTTTTCGCATCTAGAAACACTTTTCCTCCTGCCTGTCCAGTCAGATAAACATATCAGGGAATTCATCGTTACAACTGGTCTGACCAGTTTGGGCAGGAGGCAGAATCACTTTGTAAAGAACCTATAAAACAAAGTTCATAGGAGCAAACAGAATACGGGCTAGGAAAAAAAAGTTGCTAATTTGACAAAAAGGAGTATTGGTTAAAGCTTTAGGCCTTTGTCCTGACTCCTGACTTAGAGGCCCAAAGCCCAAGCAAACCAAAAAAACGGTCTCATCAATGGCAGTCAAGTCAATAGACAGTAAGTAAAATAAAAACATTTAATTTATTCATGAATAATTATAAATCAAGTACAGTTATGAACAATATTTCTACAGCTCTAATATCTCAAGAATGATTCTCAGGCATGGGTACATTTAAAAATATAATATATTACTCTAAGCAGCATAAAACTTTAACCATAATAATATGTACATGTTTCCTTTTCTGTCTTAAAAAAAAAAATCCTTGTCAGCACAAGGACAGGTTGGCTTCACTGCAAGGAACACACCTCAAATGGTTTTCACATATAAACCACATCAACATAGATTACAGTTTAAAAGGCTAAACTTGAGATGACTGGGTAATGAAGCAGACACTGTATACTCTCTATACCGAATCACTGTGAGAGTCAGCTTCAGTACACTACACCTCAACGCTAATACAATAAGCCTTATGCCAACCAGTTCTTACAGTGCCCAATACTATTCTGTGATCAAAGATCCATAATTGGCATAATTCATATCTCGTACTACCATGTTGTAATGTCATGTACTTCAAAAAACACATTTATAGCTCAAAGGTCTAGTAACAATATGAAATGTACACACCACTGGTTACCCTTCAAAACATGTAAGATTGTATCTTTTTAGGCTAGAGAGATACTAAGATTAATCTGAAAAACTAAAATGTAATACCTGGTCACTCTGACTGGTGCCAAAAAAAGCTATTAGTGCAGGTCTGAGATTGGCAGGAGCCAGGGCAATCACACTGCAGTTTGGGTTGAGTGAGTGTGTGTGTGTGTGTTTGTTTGTTAAAAAGAGGCTTAACGTTTCTCTTCCCATCACGCAGGCTACCGAGCCTCTGCCAGAGAGTTTGTTGATTTCAGCAACATGTCAGACTGGTTATATTAACTGAGCATGGGACAGAATGAAGACGAATGAGCTTCGGTTTAGACTCCGAAACCTTTTGGCAACATTAAGGTGCTCGGTCAATTGATTGATTGTGGGCAAATCTGTGGATATGTTTTGTGCATTTTATAAAATAAAAAAATGGCTTAATTTTTTTTTTAAAGTCAGGCATCCGTTGGAAGGCCTTGGAGTTGCTTGACTCCTCCCTATTACTCTTTCCATTTCATTTTCTGTACACACCAACTTGTATTCATCATGTAGATGCAGGTCAATCCTTGTCATTGGCTGGGTTACCAGGGTACCAGAGTACCTGGCTAATAAATACCATTTGGATACATTCATACATCTATGTTTCAGCTAAGCTTGTCTCGCTAGTTACTCGTCTTGAAGATCACTTTGGCCACAAGCACGGAATGTTCAACAACGAAGGACATAACAAAATTAAACAGAAGTTCAAAATGTTGGGAAGGATTTGAGTCCCTGGCCTCAGTTTGATGCACATCCAGTCATTGCTTTTATTTGTCGATGAAGGCTTCTCAAGGGCTTTGTTCAGCCAAAGTCTATTCGTGGCCTGTACTCCAGGACCATGGGATATGTCTGAGGAGAGTGTAGAAAGACAGTGCTGTTTATTCTCAGTTTCCTGGAAGTTTATACAAAGATAACTTGCAAAGTAAATAGCCTAGTAGATGCTGGCACGTTCTGACGAGTGTATTTAACTAATATTTCACAGGAATGGATGCATTGAGACAGAATTGCCCCTTTCAACTGACTTCAAGCCAAAGCTTTCATGCATGGTGTTTTAAGGAGAACATACTATCCTGTGAACCATCCCAGATCCCTATAGCTGACAGCTGAAAGAAGACAGGGGGCAGTATTGGACATTCAGATTAGAGCCCTGCACAGGCATGACATTTAAGACCAAACCCTGTGACATCCCGGCGACATTCAGGCCCAATTTAATCTGCGAAATTTAAGGCCTGGCCAGAACCTGAAATTAGAAATAACATTATCTGTTAGCTGCTCATCTCTGTCTGTCCCTGCTCTGCATCTGCTCCATTCGCTCTCTGCGTGTGTGAGTATCCATAGAAACAGCTACGCTTGGATGTTGAGGAGAGAGAGCTGTTAACTAGCTACTTTTTAATCATTCTAAACTGTGACAAAACTCACTATTATTATTTTCTGTGAAGTAATCTCTCCTGTCGACTCGGATGATGTTCTGGTCTTATTTTATAAAAATGTTCTGGTCTAATATTTGACAATGTTCTGGTCTAATATTTGACAATGTTCTGGTCTAATATTTGACGAGGTTGAAGCACTTCTAACACCATGTTATGACAGTAAGATATGACTGTAGAGACACAGAGCAGCAGTGCAGAAGAGAGCAAATGGCTCCGCTTCAAAATGTTAGTGATCAATTGAATCATTCTATAAAATTATACCCAAGCCTGGCTCGTACACTAGTTATTGAAAAAAAAAACAGGCCCTACCCAGCCCTAACCTGATGTATAATGTCAGGGCCAGGTAGCAGAGCTCCAAGGCATTAAGTTATGCTTTTGGGATGTCTCAATTAATTATCTGCAGTCAGTGCAAACTTTACTGCTACTGATGATTTCTAGGGGTTTGCTGGATATCCATCTATAAAACACTGTCTAGATGTATTTGTAACGCTACACACACACACACACTCCCCTTCACACTTATATCTCTATTGTTGTATTCTACTAGGCTTAGTCTGGCCTAGTTTGGTGTGGCACAAGGTCAGGGCCTGAGTCTGGTATAATGGGTAAAAAGACCCCCTCTTTTTGAGGGGGAGACATGTAGTTTAAGGTAATCTTTATTTATTTTTCATAGGCTGATGAGCACAATATCATTCAACTTTCGATGCTTCTTTCCATCCACTTGGCTCTGTTTAACATGAGCGAGTTGTTCAGGATGTGGCAACATGACAAGGCTTAATACTCAGCCCCTTTAATAGGTCTAATGCCTGACCGTGGTACTAGTGACAGTTGGGCAAGAAGACGGAATTACTAAAGCTGAACTGCTAAAGTAAAGACAGCTGGTCGGAGGGCAGGGACAGGCATTCTGTTTTCAACAAGGTCCAGGGGACCGCATAGAAACTGGTATATTTCCTCACCATCAACATTTGGCAGAAATAGTCCTCTATCCATCGTTTCTGGAATTGTCTATGCTCTGACTGTCTAGCTTTCATTTGGGTGATTATTAACGAGCTGGACAGACAAGAAAGTGTATGAATGTAGGTCAAAAAAATTTTTAAAGTTCGTATCGAGTTCGTTCGTTCCCCCCCCCCAAAATCAAATCAAATTTACTCAAACCACCCACGGGCCGGATTGGAACCCCTCACGGAATGTTTGACAAGCAGTGATCTACGGTGTATTGGCTATTAGGGCGGGTATGGGAGATTTCTGGGCATGCCAGAGAGAACATGATATCTAAGAACCGGATGAGACAGGGGAAGTGTGGAGGAAAGGACAGAAACAGGACATGATATAAGAGACTCACGTTGTCACCGTGCAGCCTCCAGCGGGTCATGTAGATGAACTCCAGAGTGTGGTCCTTACCCATGATCTCCCCGTTACACAGCACATCCAGCTAGCGAGAGAGGACAGACACACACAGAGAGACAAAGAGAGAGACAGATAAACACGTGCTCGCTCGCTCGTAAACAAAGGCACGTTATAGACATTTTCTATACCCATCAGCAGTATAATATAAAGTCAAGTTATGTACATTATAAAATAATAACAGTAGTAATCTTACCTCACAAGAGCTTGAAAGCTTTAACTTTAGACTGAGAAACTTCTTGATGGTTCCCACCGTGACTCGACTAGAGCAGCGAAGGAACTTCTTCATTAAACACTGGGGTAAACAACAGGAGCATGTTTATTGTACATTCATATAGCACACAGAGTACACGCAAAGAATACCTGAACTGGCCCTGAGCATGTTGAAAGAAACACTCACACAGAACACTCCTATCGGAAGAGGAAAAAAGTTCAAACACACATACCCAAAAAATCTGAGTGGGCACAAAATATGTGAGGGGTTGTAGAATTTAGCATTTTTTAAACACCCAAAACAGCTTTTTCCTGCAATCTAGAGCCATAATCATTATGCTTAATTCTATGTAAAAAAATATGTTTATTTTTCTGCATAGCTGTCTGTATTCTCCTGACTGGTGGTTCTTCTTTTAAAGAAACTAAATATGCTTCTCTGCATCTCTGATAAAAAAAAAATGTAAAGATTGAAATTAAATGTGAGTCTTATTCAGTACATTTAGCAATTGCTTGCTTTTCTAAAGTCTACGAACCTTGCCAGCAGGCATGCCAGCTAAGATAAGTAGACAAGCTAGCTACTCTAACTTGATTGATATCCTGAAATGGCTTCTTGGTAGCTAGTTATGAGGTTGGGAGATTGGGAACCAATCTGGGCTGGCTAAAGACAACTTCATAAAATTGCTAGCTGGCTAGTAGCATTACAGAGAAACAACAACGACAAAAATATGTTTTTGTATTATTATTACAGGACAAATCTGAGGGGGCACGTGCCCCTGTTGCTTCCTATGGGCATGAAACTGCTACACACACACCTTTACTGTGTCGTCTGCAGCATATCCATTGTTGTGGAGACAGTCCAGGCAGATGGCTATCTGGGGGTCACTCCTGTGATAATCCTGACCATCTTCATCACCATCCTCATCATCACTGAGCCCAAGCCTAGACCCAAGGCAGTCTCCTGTGGGATAGCAGAGCACATGTGATTTTAGGAGATAATACTAGCAAGCCTGGCTGAAAAAGGTTGTCCAATATCAGTGCTTTACTCTATTCATGTGTAATGACATACTTATTACATTTTATAGTAACACACAGTACAATTTGTGAGTGTGACTTAGTTACTGAGATTTATTCTGTACCTTGTCCATTTTCTTTGGATGTATTCTTCCTCCAGAAATCAATCTCCTGCTGTTCCTCTTCTGGTCAACACACACAGTCATAAAGAATACAGAAGAAGTGCAAGGTACTTTCATGAGTCTCATTACATCTAATGACAAGTCTCCTCTAAAGAGTGATTGAAAGTATTGACTGACAGATCATTTAGAAATATGTCAGTTTTTTCCTAGATGACAAGAACTCACTGTCTCGTAATCCAGGTACAAGCTTGAAAATGATTTCCTCAAGAGTATTGTCCAACCTGAGAAGAGAGAGGACCAGTGAAGATGAGGACGTGACACGGGTAAGAGAAAGAGGAGGCAGTGGTTTGTGCTGACAGTGCACTTGCAGTATTTAAAGCAAAGTGAAGGCCAAGTGTTTGTTGTTAGCTTCACTCAGAAAAATAGTTTCAAAAGGGTTCGGCAGCTGTCCCCAGGTAGAACCCTTTTAGTTTCTATGTAGAAGCCTCTGCGATAAGGGTTCTACATGGGACCCAAAAAGTTCTACCTGGAAACAAAAAGGGTTCTTCAAAGGGCTTTCCGATGGAGACAACCGAATAACCTTTTGTTCTAGATAGCAGCTTTTTTCTAAGAGTGTTGTCTGTCAGGGATGGTCAAAGCTAGTGGAGGACTATGTTTGTATATGTCATACCTTAGCATCTCTAGAGGGTTGGTTTCATGGACTTGAATGCCACATTTGGGACAGTCATTACTGTCTTCAAAGTGCTGGATGATACAGCTCTTACAAACTGGAAAACAAGAAAAATCACACTACTATTATATTGTGTAAGATGCTTCTAGTGTGTGTGAGAGAAGATGGGAGTGAGGGGACGTTCAGAGATGAATATGTAATATCTTAATTTAAACAGTTTTTCACAGCAGGAAAATAATCCTGTAGCAACAGGATAATTATGTGGATTATAATTAAGGACATTTTTGTTGGGGTTGAAACTTTTTTCGTAAGGGAAGTCTGACATTTTAGTGGAAATTAAAACTTTAGAAGCCTTTTTAAAACTTGAATACACTACAATGTTGCATTACCTGGTGCACAGGAATTGTGTGATTGTGTGTGTGTACATGGGTGTGTGTTACTTACATGTGTGAAGGCACTCAGTGACCGTGGTGGGTTTGATCAGGTAACCTCTGCACACGTAGCAGGTAATGAAGTGGTTAAAGTCTTTGACCAGGGGTGTCCTCTGAGTGGCCATGGTCAGCCAATACAGAGCTGGGGAGGTCAGAGATGAGGTCAGCAATCACAGAGGTCCCTGCAGCCCCTGACACTGCTGCTGCGGTGACCCCTGTATCTTCTTCGTCTTCATCATCCTCAGCCAGTACTCATCGGCTGGGAAAGCCATTCTTCTAAAGACCATCTCAGATTACTTGTCAGACAGAGTAAGGCAGAACAGACAAGAAAGTAGATGATTATGCCATGTGCTGCACGCAGGTGAGGTAACAACGTCCCAGGATGACATTTAAATCAAATGTGCAAAATTAAATTTAAAAAACAATTTACCACGTTTCGGAATACACGACTTGCCTACATGCTTGTCAAAATCATACTTAAAAATGACTCGTCACGCTGCCACTAGAGCCTGCACCTGCTTCATCTATCCCCATCATAAACCATGCATTGACAACCATATAGCACTGTTTAAACACGTCCTACGGACAAAACACGTGTAAATTAACTATAAATAGTAGTCTAGGAAGACCGAAAAAGTCGGTACATGGAGGGGCACATAAAGGTGTTAGCGTCATACAAATGCCCTCGGTTTACTAGAACAATCCTTGACACGCAGTTAAGAAATACAAAAGGACCACACGCTTCATTGTGAAAATCCGTAAGCTACACACTAAGCTATCTCATCGTAGAGAACGTCACGGTTAGTGTCACCTGTATCATAACAACATTGAAGCCCCACACATATGGCTGCTGTCTGTAGCCACTACAACATTCGCGACACACCACATACTTTAAATAAAGTTACGACTCGCAAGGAGATAGCGGAATGAAGTAAAGTCGAGCTAAATAAACCTGTTCTATAAACGTTTTTAAAAAAGCACTAGCATTAGCAACCTACATACAGTTATGTCACACACGACAGACGAAACATAAGCCATCATCCCACCCCCAAAGTTTGACTGTAGGCTATAACCGGGATGATAAACCGATTATTTTTAGGCTATTTTCTGTCTGAAATGTTTCAACAACATAGGCTACATTTTTTCTTACCTCGTAACATCTCTACCTTTTCCATTAGGACTTATTATAGCTGGTCGAATGAGAAGAATTGGCTGTCTGTGACACTGCGTTCTCTATGTGGTATCAACTACGTAGGCTAGTATGAAACTAGTGGCAAGAATACGGAATTGATGGTGCGTTCATGACAACTGGGAACTCGGAAAAAACGAGCTCATAATGGGAAAAATCGTGACGTCAGTGATCTTCAGGTCGGAAAAGTCGTAACACTAGGATGCCGCGTTCAAAGCAACTGGGGACTCGAAACTCGGAAATATCCGGCTTTTAGACTTCAGTGCGTTCAAGACAACTGGGATCTCGAAATAAACGAGCTCCGATGGTCTAGAGTTCGGACTTTCCGACCTGAAAAATCACTGACGTCAGGATTTGACCTTGGGTTTTTGCGAGTTCCCAGTCGTCTTGAAAGCACCACGATGCCCGAGTTTCCGACTTTAAATTCAGAGTTGGATGACTGTCAAAGATTTTCCCAGTCTGAGCTCGTTTTTTCCCGAGTTCCCAGTTCTCTTGAATGCACTGAAGTGGGAGGTCGGAGATTTCCTAGTTCGGAGTTCATGCCTGATCATATCAAAAAAAAGTTCAGCGTTCACCTTCTGCTACCCTTTCTGTCAAACCATGTACGCATCGATAAATCCAACGTATGCACCACACAGAACGCACTACAACTGTTTCTGCAATGCAAGCACAGCGTTCCATTGGAAATTAATGTACTTCTGGTGTACCAAAATACACAATTGTTGTCGGTGTAATCAAGGCGTCAGAGTTGTCTTGAGCGCACCATTGTTGCGTTCATGTGCTATTGTAAACTTGGGACCTCCAAGTTCAAATGAACGTAAGCTATTTGCGTAGAGCTTCCTATTGGTTGATTCTGATACCTCCCAAGTGGGACACATGGGAAAAACCCGGGATCCGATTCTGTCACCTGGGTTAGCAAGTCGGACATTTGAGTTTCCTAGTTCCGACTAACATTCGAACGCGGCATTACCACAGCCACGCAGATCTTAAAAGTGGGCTGGAGATTTTCCAGCGCTTGTGATGCCGCCAATTCACACGCTGTGTGAACACAGGTTATTGCTGTATGGTACGTTTGACTTAAGTCTGTATATAAAAAAACGGAATCACGCTACACATGAACTCATTCTGTGGTTTATGCAGCGCTCACTTCCTTTCGGGAACTAGGAAACTCAGACATTTCCTACTTGCTAACTCACATGTGTCAAACTCATTCCAAGGAGGGAGGAGTGTATTGCAGGTTTTTGCTCCACCCTGCTTGATTGACGAATTAAGATCACTAATTAATAAGGAACTCCCCTCACATGGTTGTGTAGGTCTTAATTGGAAGGAAAAAACAAAAACTTGCAGAAACGCGGCCCTCTGTTGAATTAGTTTGACACCCCTGTGCTAACTGGTTGAACGTGGCACGTGTATAACTACAACAAGTTAGAAAGTTTGACATTTCTGCGTTTTCTAGAACCAACTATCAAGTGAATGCGGCATTACTACTGGTGGCCTACCGCATTGCAAAGCAACACGTTGAAAAAATCCAATGCTTGCAACACACGCAGTGTCACGCACCCGCAACCTAGTCCGGCAGATGAGTCGCAGCGGTGTGTATTGCCAATTAAATGAATGGCCTTCTGCCAGAACACATACAGTTTGCACAAGGTTATAGGGTTACTACAACCCAAATAAGTAATATTTATAGGGTAAAACAAGTCCTATTCATATAATATCCATACAAATGTGTTCATCGCAATTAGGAATTCAGGGTCATATTCAATACAAAAACTATGTTTTAATTGACATATTTAGTGTTGGCAATGGCCAAGAAAAACAGGAAATCCAAATTAGACACACATTAAACATATACACAAAGGTTGTACAGCAAATTCAGCTTATTACGCCTGCTACTGCATCACTGTAAAAACAATTGAAGTTGCATCAACTTATATATTTTTTATCACACAAACATTTAAGGCAACCAGCTGCAACACGATTTCTAGTTTCCTCAACTTTGGCATAGGCCTATATTAGTAATGCAGCCTATGCATGCAGCTTTCCTGTCCCAAAGTTGAGTAAACTAGATATTGTGTTGCAGCTAGCTGGCTGTTTTGATTTTGATCTGTTTCTTTTTGTGATATAATATAGGTTGTTTACCATAGGTTGAAGGCCTACAGTAGGTCCGATAATCACGGTTCGCCACTGGTCGCCGCTATAATAAGGGACAAAAACAATGGGGTGCAATTAAACACAAATAATAGTGCTAATTTATGATGAGACATCTGTGCTCATGATAGATACAATTTGAATTGTATCTCTTTCTTTCTCTGACTGAGGCAGAGATTTATTAACTTGGTGATCATGTTGAGAATGTTTTTATAGGAGATCAATCAAAGTTCCTATCAGTGGATTAACATGTGAGAGGGACCAATATTTCCTTGCTCCTTGGGATAAACCGCATAAAACATGATCATTCATATTATAATGCACTGCGTTATATAAAACCTGTAGGCTACTGTATACAACTAGGTCTCAGTCTTACGTCAGAATTAGACGTTCATCCATGTTTCTCACACAACACATTCCAAAGTTGTTGCAAACGTCACATTTCAAAGTGTTTAAGGTTAAGTTTAGGCATTAAGTCTGAAAGGTAAGGGTTAAGGTTTGGGAAAGGTTTAAAACAAAAAATCTCAAAAACAGCATTCTACAGCTGGTTTCAAACTTGTAACCTTTGGAATCAGAAGCAGGTGCTTATGCCCACCCACAACCAAAACTTATTTGAAGGTAACAGCGCTCAATGTTGCCCCTAGTGGCCGGTTTCCACATCATCTCCCAATGTCCCCAGACATGGATGGACGTCGAATACTGACTTGTATCACGGGTGACCTGGCTGTCTGTATAACAGTGGTCATGTTAATCAGTCATCACAAATATTTGAATAGGCTGAGAGTACATCTCTGTGGATTTTCAAAGGCTCAAATACAATCTTTCTGTTCTCAGTCTATTTTTGAACTTGTATTATTCTCATTGTTTCCCTTTAAAAGCAGCCTGAGAGAAAGAAAGAGGGAAGGAGAGAGTGAGAGATAAGGCTTTCTCCAGCCCTGAGATCCTGCATGTCTATTCTCCCAGTCTGCTATGGCCAAGATAAGACTGGCATCATTTGAATAATATAAAGTGGGTAGACACAGTGAGCCAAGGGAAATGCTGTGTCAGTCATTCACTCTGACTGGTTTATTATTAAAGGAAAGTTATTCTGATACTGGACTATGGGCATGCTAATTCTACACACAGTGCTTAAGCCCACTTATGGTCAAACCCTGCAGATATTGCAGATTTAAAACAAAACGGTGTGTACACTGTGAAGGGGTTACTGGGAATTTGACGGTAGCTTACGGGCAGCTCAGTGGCAAGTACAACTCTATATTTCATGTTACAGCACACTTATTGTAATATAAACATGGTATCAAAGTGAATACTCTGTAATGACACAGTACGATACCGTAAAAGGTACTGGATTGTACTGTAAAACGTAAATGCTACTGTAATCAGAATTAATGGATGAAATTAATTGAGGGGTGGGGTTTGTATTTCACAGTATTTTATTGTAATTCAAAGGGATTGCTGCAAGCAAGTTGGCTACTAGATAAAGTGTTTACACATGAGTATATTCATTCATATTTGGTGTTGGATACAGTATATTCGGAAAGTATTCAGACCCCTTGACTTTTTCCACATTTTGTTAAGTTACAGCCTTATTGTAAAATGTATTAAATCGTTGTTTCCCCTCATCAATCTACACACAGTGCCCCATAATGAAAAAGCAAAAACGGTTTTTTATACATTTTTGCTAATGTATTAAAAATTAAAAACGTAAATATCAGATTTACATAAGTATTCAGACCGTTTACTCAGTACTTTGTTGAAGCACCTTTGGCAGCGATTACAGCCTCGAGTCTTCTTGGGTATGATGCTACAAGCTTGGCACAACTGAATTTGGGGAGTTTCTCCCATTCTTTTCTGCAGATCCTCTCAAGCTCTGTCAAGTTGGATGGGGAGCGTCGCTGCACAGCTATTTTCAGGTCTCCAGAGAAGTTAGATTGGGTTCAAGTCCGGGCTCTGGCTGGGCCACTCAAGGACAGGCCACTCCTGCATTGTCTTGACTGTGTGCTTAGGGTCGTTGTCCCGTTGGAAGGTAAACAGTTGCCCCAGTCTGAAGTCTTGAGCGCTCTGAAGCATGTTTTCATTAAGGATCTCTCTGTGCTTTGCTCCGTTCATCTTTCCCTCGATCCTGACTAGTTTCCTAGTCCCTGCCGCTGAAAAACATCCCCACAGCATGATGCTGCCACCCTCATGCTTCACTGTAAGGAAGGTGCCAGGTTCCTTGTGGTAGCAGGATTACAGGATTATGTTATATTTATGCACCAAATGGTTGTTTTATTTAATAGAGTAAGGTTCTTATGACTCTCTCTCTCCTTACTGAGTTAACTGAGAGGAGTCTTTATGGAGCTTGGGCTGGCAACTGATTAAGTGATGGCTTGGTGATAAAAACCTACAGCTGGCATTCCATAGATCAGATGTGGTGGGTGTCACCGAGATAGAGATAGCCTGGAGGAACAGAACAAAGACCTCAGTATTGACGCTTGGTATTAAGGTCTGAGAGTCCTTTGGGTGCAATTTGGAAAACTCCAAGAAGGCTGTCGTGTGCCTTTTACTAAGGAGAGGCTTCCGTCTGGCCACTCTACCATAAAGGCTTGATTGGTGAAGTGCTGCAGAGATGGTTGTCCTCCTCCACAGAGGAGCTCTGGCAGACTGACCATCGGGTTCTTGCTCACCTCCCTGACCAAGGCCCTTCTCCCCCGATTGCTCAGTTTGGCCAGATCTAGGAAGAGTCTTGATGGTTCCCAACTTCTTCCATTTAAGAATGATGGAGGCTACTGTGTTGTCTTGGACTTCAATGCTGCAGAATTTTTTTGTTACCCTTCCCCAGATCTGTGCCTCGACACAATCCTGTCTCGGAGCTCTACAGACAATTCCTTCAAGGTCCTTATACAGACAGGTGTGTGCCTTTCCAAATCATGTCCAATCAATTTAATTTACCACAGGTGGACTCCAATCAAGTTGTAGAAATATCACAGGATGATCAATGGAAAAAGGAACAAACTGAGCTCAATATCGAGTCTCATATCAAAAGGTCTGAATGCAAATAAGGTATTTCTGTTTTGTATTTTTATACATTTCCTAAATGTTCTAAAAACCTGTTTTTGCTTTGTCATTATGGGGTATTATGTGTTGATTGATGAGAGAAAAAAATATTTTATCAATTTGTGAATAAGGCTGTAACAGCAGAATGTGGAAAAAGTCAAGCGGTCTGAATGCACTGTATCACTTGTACTTCTAGAGGCCTTAACAAAGGCTTCCAAACTGACTGAGACTACAGGGCAAACGGGACCAAAAGGAGGTGGCAAAATGCTGAACAATTTAAGGTTTAAGATTTGCTGCCACTCCAATATATCCCCTATACATGTTGATGAGGCACTATAACCACATAAGAGTTCAATTGATACAGCATTCTCACTCGTGTGCAACAAATATAGTATCTTACAAGGTATGCCTCAAAATAT
Organism: Oncorhynchus nerka; assembly: GCF_034236695.1. Classification (NCBI taxonomy): domain Eukaryota; kingdom Metazoa; phylum Chordata; class Actinopteri; order Salmoniformes; family Salmonidae; genus Oncorhynchus; species Oncorhynchus nerka. The sequence continues at coordinate 27,907,147 of NC_088411.1, forward strand.
GTTAATGAGACAGAAATAACAATACCACACATCAACAGGTTTTTGGCACTCCGAAGATACAGTACGGTACTGTATTCTGTGGGGTGGAATTACAGTACCATTCAAAATACAGCAAGTATTTCCCTGTTCACAACATTTTCACACAACGCACCATAATTTACAGTATGCTGCAGTAACTTGTTTCAGAGTATTTTTACTTTTGATAATATCCCAAATTACTGTATTATTTAAACTGTTCTATTACTGTGGGCTATTTGACTTATTAGACCACATGCGCATGTTTTACAAAGGATAGGATTGAAGTCATATGTTTTTGATGCTCCACTTTGCCTGAAACAAATATGAAAGTTGTGTGATGATCAAAGCTGAAGATAAGAAACTATCTATCTGTATTCCCTTCATCCAGAGACATCACAGATCCATTCCTGAAATAGGCTAGGTGAGATCACAGCAGAAATGCTTTTATCAACAGCTGAGCGGTAGATAGGCCTATATTTACTCCACCATGACTGTTAGAGCAGGCTCAGTATAAATAGAAACACTACTGGTTCTATGGGCTGCATCTATTCAGTAGCATCTGAGAACATACAGTACAGTATGTTTATGAAAGCACATGTTCACGCCTGTCACACAGCAAAATCGTCAGGGTCCATATCCTGGTGTAAGCAGTTTTTGGTTTTGATGTGGTGTTACTTTGTGTTACTATGAATGGACTGAGTGCCAGCTGGTGTTGGTTTTTAAGTTGTTGTCAAAAATAAATGTTCTTCAATCACGGTGTCAAATTGTCCAGTGTTACTTAGTGTTGATTTTTCAGTGAAGTTAGATTTCAGAATTGTTTGTTTCAATATCTATATTTTTGCATGTACATTGATTGATTAATTAATGTTATGCTACTCAAATATATAAAAAAGATATAATATTCTAAACTAATCCAATCTGTCATATGTAATTATTGCATCTGTTACTGAAATGGTTGTTCCAGTTTAGATGCTTAAGTTAGCCTCATATCTTAATCTTCCCAACTATGCAGTCGTTCTGAATGCAGGTTGTGGGTGAATAAAAATTTAAAATGTTGGATATCTCCACTTTGGCTGGATTCCAATAGCAATTACACATCACTTTGCAAGCCAGCATAATGTGACTTGCAGGCCTGATTTTGCCTGTAAACCATGAGTTTACAGTCCTCTGTATTAGGGTTAAACTAGGCCCTGAAAATAAGGCCTTATGAATGTGTTGTATTGTGTTAATGAATAAAATGTTTATGATAACTTATTTGATTTAGGATCCCACTTAAAGAAGGCCACAATACTGAAAATGGATGAATGCAATAACCATGCCTCTGTCACTAACAAATACAGTCATGGGTGGTATAAGGCTACAATTCACTCGAAAAGCAAGGCAATCTGGGAAATATGCAAATTCGGTTTTGCACTAAGCAGTGTGTTAATTTAACACTGAAAAGTGTGGACCCATATAGACACTGGATCAGTGTTGATTTAACACGGGATAATTTGCTGTGAAAGTATCAGTGATCAGCGTAACAGTGTACATTTAACACGGAGTGGAACATTTTAATGCTGCTGGTGTTGGAAAGTATCTTTATTAAAAGGGCAACACTTTGAAAAGTGTAAATCCAACACTTTCTGGTGGTTCTCATATAAACACTTCAAAAGTGTGAAATTAAATACTCACAGTGTTCAATTTACCGATTGAATTTAGCTATGCATGCTCTGTTTATTTCGTAACACAGAGAGAGAGGCATGTACTGGGTTGTTCCATCAATTTGGTGCGTTGCGAAGTGTCAAATTTTGGGAGGGATTTCACCTCATTTTTACATTCTGTCATAAAGAGCACATGTTCAACTTCATCAAAAAACAATTTTTCTATTGCAAGAATTCAAAAATTCTATAGTATGTGCCTATTAAGTGCCAAATAAAAGGGTTGACCATTACAGAGGTTGACAATTTGATCTTAAATCAGCCCTAAATCCCCTTGTGACAAGGGTAATGGAAGCTTGTTGTGTGCAACATGGAATGGCAATTGAATGCAAGCTTCACAAAAAAAAAATGAAATTGTGAAAAAAATGATTGCCTGCCTATCAATGGGTTGAACAGCGTTGACGTATTCTGCTCGACCCGTTCAGTTTTCCACCACAAAACACCAGAAAATGTCCAAAAACAGTAGAACCAGCTCACCTGCTTTTACAATATGATTAGACTATTAGATGTTAATGTATCATTTGGAAAATTACATTTTAAAAGGAATAGTTTCACCATATTAAAACAAGAGTTCAGTTCAAGTAACATGGTTGACCTTAAGATGAGGAACATTAATCACTAATCATGAAATAAATAATGATGTTCTGAAATGACTTCGTCAAAGCAGCAAAATACAATACAATATTACAATGATGGTGAAACTTAGAGAAATGTGGGTGTTAAGTGGGTAAAAATATTCCTAGAAGTGACATGTCAAAATGCTGAATATTGAATTCTCTATGTGGTCTATACCATTTAATATAACAGGCTTTAAAATGAAATATTGGTGCACAATTTCTACTTTAAATATAAAAGGTATGCAAATGGCCCTCTTTTCATGGACAGACCCAACTGTATATTAACTGTCACTAATACTTGGACCCTTCTGTTCAACAAAAAAACAAAAACATCTGTTGAGTCTTTGAAAATATTTGAATTCATATTTTGAAGCAGCTGTAGAAAACGTTGTCCCAATGATCTCTTTGTTCCACAAATAGAAGAAAGATCACATACTTGTCACATATGTGCTACTCCCTGCTGCTCTTTAGACTGAGCGGTATGTTTTACAACACATCAATGTCCTGTCTGACAACCGGACATGTGAACTCCTTGGGGGAAACAACCTTGTCCCTAATCCTTCACACCCATCCTGCACGAGATCTGGGTTTGGGGGGTCTATTTCTGTGCCTCACATATCACAATGACACCAACTACTCTACTCCCCCTATTATGATTTATCCCCTAACTACTACACTTCCTCGAGTCCCCTCTCTAGCCTTGGGTCTGGGGATCAGGTTTTATCCCGTGCCTGGTGTTAGGTTGGTCTTCCACATCACAGGGTCTCTCTTGTCCAGCCCCACCCATTACACCTGTCCTTGGGCTGGATTGTTTATCCAACATTCTGACCATGCCATTGGGTTAACCCGTCTCTATTCGCTGTGTGTGGCATGAAGTGTGCAATATCTTTAAGATGTTAAGATGAGGTTAAGATGAGAGTATAAAAAAGAGCGCAGGTCAACAGTGTTTATTTTTTATTTTGGAAAAGTTTTATTGTTGCACTTCCTTTAAAACAGCTCATGTATTTTTGCACAATTTTATACACATAAAACGGCATAAAAGCATAAAACACAGTATTTGAATGTTACATTTAAATTAGTTAAAAATACATGTTGTTAAAACCAATAGAACAACCATGAATAAAAGTACTTTTTCTTGTAAAAAAACATCAAATTCTGTAAAAAGCCATTTAAAATGTGTACCAATGATTTAACGAAGGTAAAACATTTTTAAGACATGAAAAACATTTTAAAAAGTTACTGTTAAAAGGCTTTCTTCTGTCTTTTGTACAGGAACGGTGTGAGTCCTTATCAAACTTGCCTCCTCCTGCTCCTCCGAATCAATTACCGTCCTGTCCGTCGGGGCCCAGAGGAGATCCCTCCCCTAGGCGCATCGCCCTACAGCGCTGTCAGGCCGTGACCGCCGGGACCTTGGGTGTTGTGGGGGACCCTTCGCCTGGGGTTGAGGCCCCCTTTCTTCTGTACCACCCCAGGGCTTCCGTGACTACCATGGCCACTGCCTGGGGGGTGGTCTCTACTCGTTTCACTACCAGCAGGTTACGGGAGGACCACTGTGCATCCTTCAGACACGCCCCAGCTTGTGCTGTATGGGGTGGGCCAAAGGCCTATTCCACCGAAGGCCTTCGCCAAGCTCTGGCCCACCCCATACAGCACAAGCTGGGGCTTTAGGTCCTCCCCTGCTGACAGACACAGGGAAATCAGGGAGCCTGCTTCCTTCTACAGGTGGCTCTGCACTCCCAGAGCAAGTGCCTCACCGACCACTCTTGGCCGCAGCCTGGTAGTGGCACGCGGATATCCTCGCCATGTCCCGGGAGGGCATAACGGCCCTGACCGGGAGGAACTCGTGGGCAACCATCCAGGACGGGTCCCAGTGCCGAATCAGAAGAGCAGGATGGGTACGCGTTATGCCAAACCGTTATGGGCTCGCCTATAGCAAGCCCGCGCACTGGACACACTGGTTCCTGCTCCTGCACAAGAGAGAGAAGAGAGTGAGGTTTAGTTACAACCGTGACTGCTTCTTTCTCCAGTTTAAAATATCTTAAAAACGTCTGGAGCTGGACGTAGTGTGTGGGGAGCAGGAAAGAGACTGGGGCTCGCAGGTCGACTGGGATCAGACTCAGGGTCCTGAGGTAAGATCCCAGCCAGAACCGTGCGAGGGCCTGGGTCTTGTTGTTGACCGGGGAGGTGGCAAGAGTGAGATGTAACGCTGTGTAGCGGCTGCCCAGGAACAAGTAGAGGTCAGGCAAGCCTCCCCCCTTGGACCTGGGCCTCTTGACCACCTCCCTCCTCAGCCTCTCCCACTTGCTTCCCCACAGGAAGTAAAACAGCATCAACAATGAGTTTATGGACGAGGAATGTGTAACTGTGAGGGTGGGGTGGGTTTATGTGGGAGGAGTGTGTAACTGTGAGGGTAGGGTGGGTTTAAGGGGGAGGAGTGTGTAACCGTGATGGTGGGGGTGGGTTTAAGGGGGAGGAGTATGTAACCGTGATGGTGGAGATGGGTTTATGGAGGAGGAGTGTGTAACTGTGAGGGTGGGTTTATGTGGGAGGAGTGTGTAACTGTGAGGGTGGGGTGGGTTTATGTGGGAGGAGTGTGTAACTGGGAGGGTAGGGTGGGTTTAAGGGGGAGGAGTGTGTAACCGTGATGGTGGGGGTGGGTTTAAGGGGGAGGAGTATGTAACCGTGATGGTGGAGATGGGGTTATGGAGGAGGAGTGTGTAACTGTAAGGGTAGGAGTGGGTTTATGGGGAGGAGTATGTAAACGCTAGGGTGTGTGCACAGGAGAAGTGTGTAACCAAGGGGGAATGTGCACAGGAGTTTTATTAGTCATACAGGTATATACAGTACACACACACACACACACACACACACACACACACAGTTGAAGTCGGAAGTTTACATACACTTAGGTTGGAGTCATTAAAACTCGTTTTACCACTCCACAAATTTCTTGTTAACAAACTATAGTTTTGACAAGTCGGTTAGGACATCTACTTTGTGTATGACACAAGTAATTTTTCCAACAATTGTTTACAGATGATTTCACTTATAATTCACTGTATTGCAATTCCAGTCGGTCAGAATTTAAAGGCACAGTCAACTTAGTGTACTTAAACAGCTTGGAAAATTCCATAAAATGATGTCATGGCTTTAGAAGGTTCTGATAGGCTGATGGGCATAATTGAGTCAATTGGAGGTGTACCTATGGATGTATTTCAAGGCCTACCTTCAAACCCAGTGCCTCTTTGCTTGACATCATGGGAAAATCAAAAGAAATCAGCCATCCATTTTGTGAAGTGCACCAGTGCCTCCTGCAGCAAAGCACCCCCACAACATGATGCTGCCACCCCCGTGCTTCACGGTTGGAATGGTGTTCTTCGGCTTGAAAGCCTCCCCCTTTTTCCTCCAAACCTAACAATGGTCATTATGGCCAAACAGTTCTATTTTTGTTTCATCAGACCAGAAGATATTTCTCCAAAAAGTACGATCTTTGTCCCCATGTGCACTTCCTTGCTGAGCGGCCTTTCAGATTATGTCAATATAGGACTCGTTTTACTGTGGATATAGATACTTTTGTACCTGTTTCCTCCAGCATCTTCACAAGGTCCTTTGTTGTTGTTCTGAGATTGATTTGCACTTTTCGCAGTATGTTCATCTCTAGGAGACAGAACGCGTCTCCTTCCTGAGCGGTATGACGGCTGCGTGGTCCCAAGGTGTTTATACTTGCGTACTATTGTTTGTTCAGTTGAACGTGGTACCTTCATGCATTTGGAAATTGCTCCCAATGATGATCCAGACTTGTGGAGGTTTACCTTTTTTTTCCTGACGTCTTGGCTGATTTCTTTTGATTTTCCCATGATGTCAAGCAAAGAGGCACTGGGTTTGAAGGTAGGCCTTGAAATACATCCATAGGTACACCTCCAATTGACTCAATTATGTCCATCAGCCTATCAGAAGCTTCTAAAGCCATGACATAATTTTCTGGAATTTTCCAAGCTGTTATAAGGCACAGCCAACTTAGTGTATGTGAACTTCTGACCGACTGGAATTGTGATACAGTGAATTATAAGTGAAATAATCTGTCTGTAAACAATTGTTGGAAAAATTACTTGTGTCATGCACAACGTAGATATCCTAACCGACTTGTCAAAACTATAGTTTGTTAACAAGAAATTTGTGGAGTGGTTGAAAAACAAGTTTTAATGACTCCAACTTAAGTGTATGTAAACTTCCGACTTGAACTGTACATGATGGTGTTCTCTTCAGCTCAGGGCTGGTGCCAACTTATTTAGGTTCCAACACAACAAATGCAGAGCTAAATACTGTGTATCATCAGTCACCCCTCCAGCATGTTAGATAAACAGAGGGAATGCTGCTTCTCTTTGCCATGTCGATGATAAAGCACTCAATCAATAAACAGGGAACAGTCCACTCTAAATATGGACTGTTTTTACAAGTTATGTGTGACGTATGTGAGGTTGTACAGGTGTGTGTTTATGACGAGACCCCAAAACCCTTCTGTGGGCTGAAGAGTAGACTGAGCGGGAGGGCCATGATTATTAATAGCCCCTGGAGCCAGAGGTGTTACTAATGAGGGGGGTTTTGGGGGGTGCATATGTGTTGATGCCCCACTAGAGATTAGGGTGTCAGAATTACCCTCCTTGCCCGGTAACCCACTGAACTTGGCCAAGGATTAACTCCGCATGACAGAGTTTATGATGAGTATACAAGTGGTCATGACGCTGTGTGTGTGTGTGTAATTATTTTTTGCACTCTTGAGACCAAGGTCAAAGACACACTGCCGGAAGCTATTCTGGGTGCCATAGCTACAGAGACGCTATTATAATAATAATAATGATTATGACAATTATAAAAGAGTAACTAGAAGTCACTTTGCTTAGCAATACAGCAGCTGCTGGTATGAAATTAAGAATATACATATTCTACTGAGCCATTCACTTTGTTTGTATTCTTATCTTGTATTATTTCTTATTGTTGTTGCATTGTCGAAGGACCCTGCAAGTAAGAATTTAATTTGATGGTGTATACCATGTGTATCCCGTACATACACACACACACACACAGTGACGGATCTAGTTTGTATGGCTCCCTGGGCGATCCCCCCTTCAGCCCAGCACTCCAAACTTCTCTCTCACATTTTCCAATGTGGAAAATCTTTCCTGAAGGACTGAGGTTGCAGCATCAACAACAACATTGAAAAATGTCCCCTCCAGCTTCTTCAGGACATCGCTGAAAGGCTCATCAAATGATCCGTATGAAAAGTGTCGCTTTGTGGACCTCAGTCTTTTTTGTTGTAGGAACGGCTTCTACATTCACACCCTCACAAATATCCTTGGCTGACGTTTGTGCAGTCATAAAGCCTGTTGACCTGTAGAGACCTCTCTCTGTCTTTCTGAGAAGACTGACTGCAACATCCACATGCATACTGGGAGACTGCATCAGCTTTCTCACATGTTGGATCTGGCTCAAGCTGTCACACCACACCACTGTACAGATGCTGAAGCGGTATGATCCCACCTCCTCTGACAAGGACTGGGCCTCAATCTTTATCACAGGGTCTTTGGTTTGATCACTCACCTCAATCAGTGCCTCTCTCACCGCTGCTGCCTGATAGATCAGTGGCTCGACACTCTTAACTTTCCTCTCCCACCTTGTCTCAGTCCACATCTTCAAAGTGATATCCACATGTTTTTTCAGGATGGCCCATCGTTGTATGGAGGCTGAGAACAAGGTGTACAGTTTGTGTAAGATGACAAAGTAACCTGTAGCATCGACATAACTTTTAGCAGCATCAGCCACAACCAGGTTCAATGTGTTTAAAAAATGTATATATACAGTGGGGCAAAAAAGTATTTAGTCAACCACCAATTGTGCGAGTTCTCCCACTTAAAAATATGAGAGAGGCCTGTAATGTTCATCATAGATACACTTCAACTATGACAGACAAAATGAGAAAAAAAATCCAGAAAATCACATTATAAGATTTTTAATGTATTTATTTGCAAATTATGGTGGAAAATAAGTATTTCGTCACCTACAAACAAGCAAGATTTCTAGCTCTCACAGACCTGTAATTTCTTCTTTAAGAGGCTCCTCTGTCCTCCACTCGTTACCTGTATTAATGGCACCTGTTTGAACTTGTTATCAGTATAAAAGACACCTGTCCACAACCTCAAACAGTCACACTCCAAACTCCACTATGGCCAAGACCAAAGAGCTGTCAAAGGACACCAGAAACAAAATTGTAGACCTGCACCAGGCTGCAATAGGTAAGCAGCTTGGTTTGAAGAAATCAACTGTGGGAGCAATTATTAGGAAATGGAAGACATACAAGACCACTGATAATCTCCCTCGATCTGGGGCTCCACGCAAGATCTCACCCCATGGGGTCAAAATGATCACAAGAACGGTGAGCAAAAATCCCAGGACCACACGGGGGGACCTAGTGAATGACCTGCAGAGAGCTGGGACCAAAGTAACAAAGCCTACCATCAGTAACACACTACGCCGCCAGGGACTCAAATCCTGCAGTGCCAGATGTGTCCCCCTGCTTAAGCCAGTACATGTCCAGGCCCGTCTGAAGTTAGCTAGAGAGCATTTGGATGATCCAGAAGAAGATTGGGAGAATGTCATATGGTCAGATGAAACCAAAATATAACTTTTTGTTAAAAACTCAACTCGTCGTGTTTGGAGGACAAAGAATGCTGAGTTGCATCCAAAGAACACCATAACTACTGTGAAGCATGGGGGTGGAAACATCATGCTTTTGGGGCTGTTTTTCTGCAAAGGGACCAGGACAACTGATCAGTGTAAAGGAAAGAATGAATGGGGCCATGTATCGTGAGATTTTGAGTGAAAACCTCCTTCCATCAGCAAGGGCATTGAAGATGAAACGTGGTTGGGTCTTTCAGCATGACAAGGATCCCAAACACACCGCCCGGGAAACGAAGGAGTTGGTTCCTAAGAAGCATTTCAAGGTCGTGGAGTGGCCTAGCCAGTCTCCAGATCTCAACCCCATAGAAAATCTTTGGAGGGAGTTGAAATTCCGTGTTGCCCAGCAACAGCCCCAAAACATCACTGCTCTAGAGGAGATCTGCATGGAGGAATGGGCCAAAATACCAGCAACAGTGTGTGAAAACCTTGTGAAGACTTACAGAAAACGTTTGACCTCTGTCATTGCCAACAAAGGGTATATAACAAAATATTGAGAAACTTTTGTTATTGACCAAATACTTATTTTCCACTATAATTTGCAAATAAATTAATTAAAAATCATACAATGTGATTTTCTGGATTTTTTTTCTCATTTTGTCTGTCATAGTTGAAGTGTACCTATGATGAAAATTACAGGCCTCTCTCATCTTTTTAAGTAGGAGAACTTGCACAATTGGTGGCTGACTAAATACTTTTTTGCCCCACTGTATAATCATCCACTTACATGAGGAATGAAGAAGCCCTATGCACCATTAACATATCTATTCCTGGAGTAACTCCCTATCAAAGAGACTCATTAGATGGTTTGGCAGGAGGCCCTGGGCCAATGGGAGGTCAAGGTTGAGGGCTTAGGGAGAGCGAGAGCGAAGTTACAGACATGAAGATAGAACTTGAACCACTGACTAAGGTTGCCTTCAATCACAAAGGCATGAAACAGATGTCCAACACACCGGTTTGCTTGGGGAAAACGTTGTTTTACATTTTTAATTGGTTGAAGGATAGTCTTTGCAACTTTTCTGACAGACAGGACAGCACAACCCTCTCCCCCAACACACTCCTCCCTTTGAAAGCCATTGGGATTCTGTGTCTTTTACGCATCCATTTGTCTGATTGGAAGGTACCCTTATAGTCCTCATGTAATAATCAACAATGTAATTGTTAACTCTCTTGCTCTCTCTGCCAATTGCATTCAGTACCTTTATCCATCTCTTTACAGGTGGCACAGAGAAAATATTCCAAGGATCTCCAGAGCCTTCTGACCAACTACATGTGATCTCTCCAGAGCCTTCTGACCAACTTCATGTGATCTCTCCAGAGCCTTCTGACCAACTACATGTGATCTCTCCAGAGCCTTCTGACCAACTACATGTGATCTCTCCAGAGCCTTCTGACCAACTACATGTGATCTCTCCAGAGCCTTCTGACCAACTACATGTGATCTCTCCAGAGCCTTCTGACCAACTACATGTGATCTCTCCAGAGCAGAGAAGTAAACCCCGCTGGTGGTAATATACTTTATGCACTATGAAAATCTCCATCACAATTGCTGTCTTTCTAAGTGATGAGCGTATTATAGCATATTATCCAGGGCCACTGGTTGAATTGGATTTACTGTACTCACCCCAAAACTCATGCTATCTCCTCTCTCTAAAAGTCTCCCAGACAAACTAACGTGTCAATCCCCCTGTCCCCAGGTGAGTCTGCTGGGCCATGGAAGTTGAGAGCAGCACATGAAAAGAACCTGTCACTCTGTTGTCAGTTATCAGCAAATATCAAGGCTTTCAAAGGCCAAATTTGGGGGATGATCACCAAACTCAATAAAGTTTGGTATAAACTAATCATGTTCAAGTTGTTACAAAACAGTACATTTTTAATAGTCTGTTCTAAACATTTTTACTAACTACTTTGGTAACTTAAACATCATACAACATGCAGACTTTCTCCAACAAGACAGCACTTGGTGCATATGACTCCTAAAGGTCTAAAATCAATGCAAGTGTCATGTCCAGGGTGTATACATTTTTATTAATGTACAGTACATTCGGAAATTATTCAGACCCCTTGACTTTTTCCACATTTTGTTACGTTACAGCCTTATTCTGAAATTGACTAAATAGTTTTTTCCCTCATCAATATACACACAAATATATACAAGGCAAAAACAGGTTTAGAAATGTTTGCAAATCTATTTAAAATAAAACGTAAATAGCACATTCACATAAAGTATTCAGACCCTTTATGCAGTACTTTGATGAAGCACTTTTGGCAGTGATTACAGCCTCGTCTTCTTGGGTATGACGCTACAAGCTTGGCACACCTGTGTTTGGGGAGTTTCTCCCATTCTTCTCTGCAGATCCTCTCAAGCTCTGTCAGCTTGGATGGGGAGCGTCGTTGCACAGCTATTTTTAGGTCTCCAGAGATGTTAGATCGGGTTCAAGTCCGGGCTCTGGTTGGGCCACTCAAGGACATTCAGAGACTTGTCTCGAAGCCAATCATGTGTTGTCTTGGCTGTGTGCTTAGGGTAATTGTCCTGTTGGAAGGTGAACCTTCACCCCAGTCTGAGTTCCTGAGTGCTCTGTATCTCTCTGTATTTTGCTTCGTTCATCTTTCCCTCAATCCTGACTAGTCCCCCAGTCCCTGCTGCTGAAAAACATCCCCACAACATGATGCTGCCACCACCATGCTTCACCATAGGGATGGTGCCAGGTTTCCTTCAGACGTGCCACTTGGCATTCAGGCCAAAGAGTTCAATCTTGGTTTCATCAGACCAGAGAATCTTGTTTCTCATGGTCTGAGAGTCCTTTAGGTACCTTTTGACAAACTCCAAGTGGGCTGTCATGTGCCTTTTACTGAGGAGTGGCTTCCATCTGGCTACTCTACCCTAAAGGCCTGATTGGTGGAGTGCTGCAGAGATGGTTGTCTTTCTGGAAGGTTTTCCCATCTCCACAGACGAACTCTGGAACTTTGTCAAAGTGACCATTGGGTTCATGGTCACCTCCCTGACCAAGGCCGTTCTTCCCCTGATTGGGGCGGCAGGGTAGCCTAGTGGTTAGAGTGTTGGACTAATAACCGAAAGGTTGCAAGTTCAAAATCCCGAGCTGACAAGGTACAAATCTGTCGTTCTGCCCCTGAACAGGCAGTTAACCCACTGTTCCTAGGCCGTCATTGAAAATAAGAACTTGTTCTTAACTGACTTGCCTAGTTAAATAAAGGAAAAATAAAAAATAAATTGCTCAGTTTGGCCGGGCGGCCAGCTGTAGGAAGGGTCTTGGTGGTTCCAAAGTTCTTCCATTTAAGAATGATGGAGGACACTGTGTTATTAGGGACATTCAATGCTGCAGAAACCTGTATTCACTTTGTCATTATGGGGTGTTGTGTGTAGGATTTGTATTTATTTAATTCATTTTAGCATAAGCCTGGAACGTAACAAAGTGTAGAAAAAGTCAAGGGGTCTGAATACTGGTTGCCAACTAAAATATATTTCACAGACAAGCCTTGAAACATAGGACCAATTAAGTCAGTTCTTGTGTCTGTAGCAGTTTGTATAAATGAGTGGTTACATAAAATACTGACTGTTATACCTCTATGGCCCTGTGGTTGTCTGGCAGCATTCTGGTTTCTAATAATATTACTGACTGTTATACCTCTATGGCCCTGTGGTTGTCTGGCAGCATTCTGGTTTCTAATAATATTACTGACTGTTATACCTCTATGGCCCTGTGGTTGTCTGGCAGCATTCTGGTTTCTAATAATATTACTGACTGTTATACCTCTATGGCCCTGTGGTTGTCTGGCAGCATTCTGGTTTCTAATAATATTACTGACTGTTATACCTCTATGGCCCTGTGGTTGTCTGGCAGCATTCTGGTTTCTAATAATATTACTGACTGTTATACCTCTATGGCCCTGTGGTTGTCTGGCAGCATTCTGGTTTCTAATACTGTTATACCTCTATGGTTGTCTGCATTCTGGTTATATGGCCCTGTGGTTGTCTGGCAGCATTCTGGTTTCTATGGCCCTGTGGTTGTCTGGCAGCATTCTGGTTTCTAATAATATTACTGACTGTTATACCTCTATGGCCCTGTGGTTGTCTGGCAGCATTCTGGTTTCTAATAATATTCCTCCCTGTCCAGCTGAAATGCAATAACAACAAAAACATGAATAACAATAAGCCTAGTCAGGTAGTCATTTGGCTAACTAGGCTAATTAAGCATGCATGTATATGTGTTTAAGCCTATTCAGCAACATTTTACCAATACAGCCTATTTAATCAATAAACAGGCAGTGGAATGAAGTAGTGTTCAAAAGTCAGTAACAATTATTTAAAATATATTGTTTTTATTTTCCAGTAACATAACATTATTAGCTACTGTTTCCCCCCCAGCAGTTCGCTAGCTACATGTTATCAACCAGATGTTTAACTAGCAAATATATGTGCTTTCTACTCACATCTAAAGCTGCCTGATGAAGCCAGTCAGTTGATAGTGAAACGAGGATGAATATCGGAAGCCAGTTTAGCTGACATGAGCTGCTGTCAATTTCAAATGAAACGTACCATTATATCAAAGATTTGTATAACTAACCCAAGATAGACCAGAGCCTGTCATTTCCAATGGGAGCAAATGAAGCATAATGGGCGGAACAAGCAAGGAGGTGACAGAGCCAAGCACAAGTTAGTAAGATCCTATTGGCATGTTCTAGCATTTATTTGCATTTCCCAGTTAAACGCCTACTCTGTGACTTATGCAATAACTAAATTCATCCTGGCACTCCTTCTAAACAACGCAACTTTGGCAAATGGTAAAGTCTACAAAATGCAGTCCACTCTGTTTGTTACAGTTTCTAGTTTTGGAAACAGAAAACTGTATGGAGATCAAATGTTTCAATCATGAGAAAAGTTGCAGAATGTTGGTCAAAATCCATCTCTTCTCTCACTGCCGGCTACTGAGCTTCCTCTCATCACCATATTTGGTAGGAAGTGGAAACGCCAAACGGATGCTTCACATTTATACATATTTCACATGTTAACTGTGCAATATGTAGAAATCGCTCCACCATTTCCTGGTTGCAAAAAAAATATAATAGTTTTCCTAATTTCAGTTTATGTGACAAAACAAGCAATGTAGAGAATCATTGTACCAATCAAACCGCTGTGAAATATCTTTTCAGACGCAAAAACAAAACGTAAGAACAGGAAGCATAGAAACGGCACACATAAAACAGATCTACCGCTTCTTAGACTTGCTTTCAATGACAGATCTGTAAATCATATTTCTATGTGGTTTTGGCTGATCAAAAGTTCCTGCCACCAAAGCTGCTCAAACCAGTTTTTTTTAAACTTGCAAATCTCTTTCTACAAACTTACAAAACATTCTAGTTTTGAAGTTTACGAATCCAACGTGACAATAGTGACAGATTTTTGAGTATGCACAGATAAAAAAAATCTCCAAGTGTATTTTATATTCACAGCAGAATATGAATTGTTGTAAATGGACTTTTATGGAAAATGGAAAATGATGCTTGTAAATCTTATTGAATGTATTCAAATGTCAAGTTACAAGTTTGTGAAAAAATTCACACCTCATGATACAGCTTGCATATTTAAATCATACTTGCAACCACATCTCAATGTGCGACCACGGAAGAGTTTTGTCATCATTATTATACCATACAAACTGGTTGAATCAATGTTGTTTCCACGTCATTTCAATAAAAAATAAATAAAAAATCTATGTTGAATCAATGGAAAGCTGATTGGATTTTTCTGTTTTTCAGCTAACCTTTAAACTAAATCCAATGGCATGGTTGAATTTGTTCTTGATTTGACTTTGAATTCATGTTAGTTGCCAAAACTAGATGCTGAACTTGTGTAAGCATGGCATCAATGCTCACAGAAATATAATACAATAATATACTAACGACAATACAATGTCCAACTGCACCTTATCATAAAAACTGATAAATACAGCTGCAGGATTTACACTGCTATTTTTAGAGTCAACAAGATATATTTCAAGAACAGGAATCTCACACAGGCCTATTTTTAATTCAGAAATACTCCTATATCCCTCAGGACTTGACACTGTGACCTGCAGGCTACTGGAGCAGAGTCTTATCAAGTACAAAGGACATGGTACAAACAACTACAGCTGCTCAGTGGTCATCCATTGAAACTCATTGTACCTTGCAGATAGGGGCACAAAGACAAGGGTGATGAAACAAAAGAGGTTGTCTTGGTCATACCAATAGTTTGAAAGGCAATTAATACAGTACAATACAGTCATTTTCCTTGTGTCAGCACCATAATCATTTTCATGATCTTGTTTGTGGTAGTGATACTACTAGACTTAACCTGTGACACACTCAACCAGCCTCTTCTGTGGCCTTTTAAGGACAGGTAAAATGAGTGATGTTGGTAGCCTACTAAATGGATGTCTGAATGTCAGATCTAGCCTACAGTTCAAGCTGTGTTCTCTAAAAAAGGCAGCTGCTGACCATGCACATGCCTCCACATGCTTGCCATAACAGACCAACATTTATAAGGGCACCATTCAAAATAGTTTACCAGCAATAATGTTTTAATGAGTTACTCTGTAGTTATGAACATGTCCTTTGACATGAGTGATCCAAAAAAATCATAACTGACAGGCCTACTATGGAATTGACTTTTTTGGTAACATTTTGCATTCATTAAGCTACATAGTCTACATAGTTTATCTTTATAAAACAGTTATAACACAATTTGAAATTGCGAAATTGTTATATTGGTTCATGCCAAATAGTGACCTTATGACTGCACTGCTATTGATTATACCTATTATTGTTATTATTAATATTACTAGCTAGTAAGCCTGTATACAGAATTATGTGAAGTGTTAAACACTTATATAGTAGCCTCGTCCAAATAACAAATTGTAAGTTCAATGATATATTTTTTGTGGCACTTTTCGTTGTTGTCTTTAAATAGCAGCATATATGAGGTAAGGACCTCTCATCATGTACCTTTTTACCGTATGACCTTGTGCGTGTCGAACTCAAGCTGCATGTGTCAGTCAGCTGTTTATGGCAAGTGCGAGTGGGTATCACGAACGGAAGCGCATAGTTGAGAAGTTTTGTCACCGTCCGCGCAATAAATCAGCTCTGACTGACTAGCCATTAGGCAGGCATTCTGCGATGTCACCTTATCTATGAGGAGGGTGCAAATGATTGAAGGTGTCTAGCGGTTAAGGAATTACATTTTTACAAGCCAGCAATGGTGACATCAGCGCATACCACGGACGCATGCCAGGCGTGACCACTGACGAGACACCTTGGCTGGGGCTGCGCGAGATGGTAAAGGGTGAATAGCGGGAAACATGACCTCATTTCTGTTTTTTTTTTGGTTCCTAATCACAAACTCGTAGGCTATATAAGAGATGATGGATCTCATCCTCACCCAGAACAGAATTGAGACTGGCCACTTCGGGAGTTGAGACACTGGAATACTTTTTATCACACAGACAGACTAGACATGGGACTGCACAGCGTTGAAGAGCTGGTAGGTTGTTTTTTGCATGTGTGATCGGGATTCACTCTGCCTAATCTATTATTTCCTCTGGGTTTGGGCATTCTAGATGTTGTTGCTGACAATATTAGTCTCTGATAGGTAGACAGGGCCGGCTCCAGGCATAAACGCTTAGGGCCTCTGTCTGGCTCTCAATTAATTTACTGTTGAGAGTTAGACTCGTAGAATATATATATAAGGTGCAAGTTCGAAATTTGGTTCTGCATCAGCAATTTTTATCTTGTTATGCCAATCACTGACAGTCACTCAATTAGCAATGTCAACTAACAATTTTTATATTGGTAAATTAGTCTAGCCAGCTATCTAAACTTGTAGTAATCATAGCTGAATAGCAATCGTGCATGCAGGGCACATGCCTAGAGGCCCTGTCCTCCAGGGGGCCCTCATACATTTTTAAGTCCCTCTCACTATGATATTACTAAAATGGTATAAATCATGGCAAAATGTATAGAATTTCAGGAAATGTCTTATAAAATTGCTGTGTAGAACTGCAGAGCACTAGTTTTACAACGGCAACATTTTCTCTACACCCCATGGCGAAATATGTAGAATTGCAGGAAATGTACTTTAAAACAAAAAAATCTCTCTGCTGTCAAGAGGGGAGCCACTAAAATGTTTTGCCTGCAAGGGGGGGGGGGGGGGGGCAACCAAATCTCGTTTAGGGCCCCCAAAAGGCTAGAGCCGGCTCTGTAGGAGATCTTTCCGTTTGGTAATCTCCATTTTTCAATCTTTCCACACATTTCAGACTTGATTTTCCCTCATGACAACTGTATCAATCTCCTACAAAAATGTCCATTAATTATAATCCACATAATAATTCACATTAATTCCTGTTACTGCAGGATTTTTTTTCTGATGTAGCAAACATGCTCAAATTAAGATCCTACATCTATCTGTACATACAATTAACAAAACATTATGGTTTTCATTTGGTCCAAAATAATCCAGCAGTTGGTTGTCTGCCCAGTCATCTAAAAGGGTTGGCTTTGATCAGTCTGTAAATGAGTTGGACATTAGACAGCACACATTTCTCTATTAGCACCCCAATACTTCCTTCTTTGGTCCTTTATTAGGACAGAAACATCTCACAGAGGGAAGGCTTTGTTGTGAATGGCTACCTGTCCTCTATTCTGTTTTTTCCTTTCTTGGAATAGAAAGTACTGCTTAGGTGGATGGCCAGCTCATCTCCAATCTGTTTTCTCTCCCAGGTCACTGGTAAAAGGTGTGAGGGAAAGGAGGCAGGCCAGCACCTATCGGGGGCGTGTTCAGAGAGTGTGTACGAGGCAGCCGTCAACCAGGAGAAACAGGATGGCCGGAGGTCACACAAAGACCTTATCCCAGAGGAGAATGAGAACAGCACTCAGGAGGAGATCACAGTTGTCAATCTCAATGTGAGTTTTTATTTCCTCATATGCTTAGTACTCAATTAGAAACACTGAACATTCTACTTGCCTTCCAAAATGTGGCCCAACATTCTGTATACCTTATTCCTTTTCAGACCGACAAATCAGGCCGGCTGAAACTAGAGACCGTGGATGACCTTTTCAACATCCTGAAACTGAGGAAGAGGAGGAGGGAGAGGAAGGTGCAGAACAGGAAAGAACCAGAGCCAGAGATCATTGTACGTCCCGCCACTATTCACTCTACACAATCTTTCTCTCCTTCTTTCTTTAAAATTCCTCACCATAATCAAGAAGAGGGAATTCAATGTAGAAAGGCCGGCAACGGATTAAAACAAGTCAAACGGCACTAAGCTAATGCAACATGTCTCTTTTCATTGTCACACAGCCCGACACAGTGGATGAAGACACGTTCCTGAAAGCAGCTATGGAAAATAAACTGCCTGTGATTGAGAAGTACCTGTCAGATGGAGGTGACCCCAACGTCGGTGATCATGTGAGTACCGCATCATGTCTCTCTTATGATGACACATGGACAGCCATCTAAGTCAGTCTTTTGACATGCCAGAAGCTACATCGATTGAGATACAACATCTTGAGTTACAGACAGCCGAAGGCCAATATAACACTAGTCTCACAATGCCACAGGACAAGTAACAGGAAGCCAAACGAATCTCACTTAACTCTGTCTGCCCTCCCTCTCTTACAGTTCCTAAGGACAGCACTACACAAAGCCTCATCCAAGGGCCATGTGGAGATTGTGAAGAGACTGCTGGAGGCTGGGGCTTCCATTGAGAAGAAAGACAGAGTAAGTTCTCTCTCTCTTTCTCTTAGTCACAAACTCAGATACTCACGCAGTCATGCAAGCATACACGCACTCTCACTCACTTGCTCACTCAATCACTCATCAGAGCTCTAATTACATACAGTACATGGGAAATGGTTCAGAATGGCTGGGAACTGTCATCATCCTAACACTGTTTGTTTTGCCCACTCCCTCCAGTTGGATGCCACTTCAGTACACTGGGCCTGCAGGGGAGGCAGCTTGACTACTCTGGAGCTGCTTCTCAATGAAGGAGGGAAGTTCAACTCCAGAGACAAGGTACAACACTGAGACAGAGAGCCCTTAAACCCAATTTGTGATGCCCAACATCAAAAACATATAGGGTTTTACTTAGGGATATATACAGTCCAGAGCCATATATAGAGCATATTAAATGGTATATGGATAGTTGAGCAGTCTGTGTTTGTGGTCTGACCCCCCCCTCTCTGTTTTCTCTCAGCTGCGCAGCACTCCTCTCCATGTGGCAGTGAGGACGGGACACAATGAATGTGCTGAGCACCTCATCCACTGTGGAGCAGACGTCAACGCTAAAGACAGAGTAAGACATACAAACCCTAATATGACAAATGCAAGCATGGGGCAAATCACAGAGAGGCTTCGCAAACCCACCAATTGTACTCCATGCTATCATTTGTACTCCCGCTATCATCCAGAAGGCGAGGTCAGTACAGGTACATCAAAGCTAGG
Organism: Oncorhynchus nerka; assembly: GCF_034236695.1. Classification (NCBI taxonomy): domain Eukaryota; kingdom Metazoa; phylum Chordata; class Actinopteri; order Salmoniformes; family Salmonidae; genus Oncorhynchus; species Oncorhynchus nerka. The sequence goes on from NC_088411.1 coordinate 27,926,712, forward strand.
ACCGAGAGACTGAAAAATAGCTTCTATCTCAAGGCTGTTAAATAGCCATCACTTGCCGGCTACCACCCAGTTACTCTTAGAGGCTGCTGCCCTATATATAGTACATGGACTTGGAATCACTGGCCACTTTAATAATGGAACACTAGCCACTTTAATAATGTTTACATACTGCTTTACTCATGTATATACTGTATTCTATTCTACTGTATTTTAGTCAATGCCACTCCGTCATTGCTCTTCCTAATATTTACATTACCGATCAAAATGTTTTGGGTCACTTAGAAATGTCCTTGTTTTTGAAAGAAAAGCTTATTTTTTTTGTCCATTAAAATAACATAAAATTGATCAGAAATACAGTGTCGACATAGTTAATGTTGGAAATGACTATTGTAGCTGGAAATGGCTGATTTTTAATGGAATATCTACATAGGCGTACAGAGGCCCATTATCAGCAACCATCACTCCTGTGTTCAAATGGCACGTTGTGTTAGCTAATACAAGTTTATCATTTTAAAAGGCTAATTGATCATTAGAAAACCATTTTGCAATTATGTTAGCACAGCTGAAAACTGTTGTCCTGATTAAAGAAGCAATAAAACGGGGCCTTCTTTAGACTAGTTGAGTATCTGGAGCATCAGCATTTGTGGGTTCGATTACAGGCTCAAAATGGACAGAAACAAATACATTTCTTCTGAAACTCGTCAGTCTATTCTTGTTCTGAGAAATGAAGGCTATTCCATGCGAGAAAATTGCCAAGAAACTAAAGATCTCGTACAATTCTGTGTACTACTCCCTTCACAGAACAGGCCAAACTGGGTCTAACCAGAATAGAAAGAGGAGTGGGAGGCCCCGGTGCACAACTGAGCAAGAGGACATTAGAGTGTCTAGTTAGAGAAACAGACGTCTCACAAGTCCTCAACTGGCAGCTTCATTAAATAGTACCCACAAAACACCAGTCTCAACGTCAACGGTAAAGAGGCGACTCCGGGATGCTGGCCTTCTAAGCAGAGTTCCTCTGTCCAGTGTCTGTGTTCTTTTGCCCATCTTAATCTTTTATTTTTATTGGCCAGTCTGAGATATGGCTTTTTCTTTGCAACTCTGCATAGAAGGCCAGCATCCCGGAGTCGCCTCTTCACTGTTGACGTTGAGACTGGTGTTTTGCGGGTACTATTTAATTTATATTTAATGAGGCTGCTAAATATGTGTATGTGACCAATACATTTGGATTTGATTTGATTTGCACTATTGTATAGTATGGTTGTGTATTGCGTTTTTAATAGCTACTTTGTTTATGACCAGGATGGAGACACACCCATGCACGATGCAGTGAGGATAAACCGATTCAAAATGATCAGGCTGCTGCTGATGTATGGAGCCAGTCTTAAAACTAAGAACAGTGTAAGTACTCCATAATCTTCCAACATGTCTGTCCTCATACAATTTTGGCTCATCTTTTCACATTCATTGAGTATATTCCAGTGACGTCGGTATGATTGTTACTGGCTATTGTGTGAGCATAGCACCATTTACAGTCCATTTGAATATTGATGTTTGATACAGTAAGGTGATCCATTTTACAAATGCTTAGTTCATTTGGATGTTTGTGTTTTTTCCCCTTGCAGGAAGGCAAGTCCCCTAGTGAGAATCTTCTGGCCTGGCAGAGTGGTGCTAAAAACCTCCTGTGTAACATCAACAATGTTAAATAGAACAATGACTTCTCAAGGTCTTGGGGAGATCTATGGCTATTGAAATCCATCCATTCATTCAGATTGTCATTGATAACTGATACTGATAGAATTGTTGAATGCCGATATTGCTGGCCAATGTTAGAGCTGTAGCTTCCATGCATTTTGATGTTGTGTTGAAGTTGGCTATTGAGATTCTGGGGAGATTTATGTGATTGTTGGTTTTATTTTTATTTCACCTTTATTTAACCAGGTAGGGCAGTTGTGAACAAGTTCTCATTTACAACCTGGTCAAGATAAAGCAAAGCAAAGCAAAAACAACAACACAGTGTTACACATAAACAAACGTACAGTCAATAACACAATATAAAAATCTATGTACAGTGTGTGCAAATGTAGAAGAGTAGGGAGGTAAGGCAATAAATAGGCCATAGAGGCAAAATAAATGACAATTTAGCGTTAACACTGGAATGATGATGATGTGCAAGTAGAGATACTGGGGTGCAAAAGAGCAAGAGGATAAGTAACAATATGGGGATGAGGTAGTTGGGTGTGGTATTTCCAGATTGGCTGTGTAAGCTGCTCTGACAGCTGATGCTTAAAGTTAGAGAGGGAGATATATAAGACTCCAGCTTCATGGATTTTGCAATTCGTTCCAATCATTGGCAGCAGAGAACTGGAAGGAAAGGTGGCCAAAGGAAGTGTTGGCTTTGGGGAAAACCAGTGAAATATACCTGCTGGAGCGCGTGCTACGGGTGGGTGTTGCTATAGTGACCAGTGAGCTGAGATAAGGCGGGGCTTTACCTAGCAGAGACTTATAGATGATCTGGAGCCAGTGGGTTTGGCGACGAATATCTAGTGAGGGCCAGCCAACGAGAGCATACAGGTCGCAGTGGTGGGCAGTATATGGGGCTTTGGTGACAAAACGGATGGTACTGTGATAGACTACATCCAGTTTGCTGAGTAGAGTGTTGGGGGCTATTTTGTAAATGACATCGCCGAAGTCAAGGATCGGTAGGACGGTCAGTTTTACGAGGGTATGTTTGGCAGCATGAGTGAAGGAGGCTTTGTTGCGAAATAGGAAGCTGATTCTAGATTTAATTTTGGATGCTTAATGTGAGTCTGGAAGGAGAGTTTACAGTCTAACCAGACACCTAGGTATTTGTAATTGTCCACATATTCTAAGTCAGAACTGTCCAGAGTAGTGATGCTAGTCAGGCGTGAGGGTGCGTGCAGCAATCGGTTGAAGAGCATGCACTTAGTTTTACTTGCATTTAAAAGCCGTTGGAGGCCTCGGAAGGAGTGTTGTATGGCATTGAAGCTCATTTGGAGGTTTGTTAGCACGGTGTCCAAAGAAGGGCCAGATGTATACAGAATGGTGTCGTCTGCGTAGAGGTGGATCAGAGAATCACCAGCAACAAGAGCAAGAGCAAGACAAATGCAATTGCATGTACTGTGGGATTTTACAAGGTGATATGTTACTGGAATACTTACAGTACAATTGTATGCTCAAAAGACTGAACAAAAAATGAGTATTAACCAAAGCTAGTTTCTGGTTACATTCACCTGTTTCAGTCTAAACACACAGACAGAAGTGATAGTAGTGAGCTGGAATGGAAAGTTGTTGTTGGTTTAGAGAATGTTTTAAATAGGAGATAATTTGAGTGATATTTTTGATGTTTTTTTTTTTTGTTGAAAAGACTAGAATGCAAAGCGTCAAGAGACCTCACTGAGTTTTGTATTTATTGTAAAGTTAATCTGTATATTATGCTTGTTATTTATTGTTTGTTTAAGTCAATAAACCAATCTGATATTTTCAAATACTTATTTTGTGATCAATTGTAAATGTTTTTGATATTTGAGTCTCTGTAAGCAAACAGTGTAGCCTATAGCTTCAAAATATTAAACTGGGTGGTCCTTGCATTCATAATTTCTCTGAATTTAAGATTGGATCAGCTTACCTTGGCTTTCTCCAGCCCCATCCCTCAGCTTTATAGCAAATCAAGTGAAGGGGCTGCTGTTTGGCTGACGAATTCAGGATAGTGGTTTTAAAAACAGACTAAGGAAGATCTGTGTTGAAGCAGAGATCAAAGTAAATCATAGAGATGTGGGCATATGGATATTATCTAAGGCAGAGTACAAGAGGAACCAGGAGATGAGAAAGTTTGCAGACGACCCCGAGCCACACATCAAACAGCAAACCCAATTGGTAAAATAACTCCCTGTACAAATTACCCTTAGAATAGAGCTGCTTAACCCTCTACTGAGTCTAAAGAAACTCCTCTGTGTATAACCCTGGTGGAAGCCCTGTCGGCCCAGCTCAGTGAGAAGGAACAGGACCTACTGAAATGGAGGAAGGAGCGAGATACCGTGGTGGAAGCCCTGTCGGCCCAGCTCAGTGAGAAGGAACAGGACCTACTGAAATGGAGGAAGGAGCGAGATACCGTGGTGGAAGCCCTGTCGGCCCAGCTCAGTGAGAAGGAACAGGACCTACTGAAATGGAGGAAGGAGCGAGATACCCTGGTGGAAGCCCTGCCGGCCCAGCTCAGTGTGAAGGAACAGGGCCTACTGAAATGGAGGAAGGAGCGAGATACCGTGGTGGAAGCCCTGTCGGCCCAGCTCAGTGTGAAGGAACAGGACCTACTGAAATGGAGGAAGGAGCGAGATACCGTGGTGGAAGCCCTGTCGGCCCAGCTCAGTGAGAAGGAACAGGACCTACTGAAATGGAGGAAGGAGCGAGATACCCTGGTGGAAGCCCTGTCAGCCCAGCTCAGTGAGAGGGAACAGGAACTACTGAAATGGAGGAAGGAGCGAGATACCGTGGTGTAAGCCCTGCCGGCCCAGCTCAGTGAGAAGGAACAGGACCTACTGAAATGGAGGAAGGAGCGAGATACCCTGGTGGAAGCCCTGCCGGCCCAGCTCAGTGAGAAGGAACAGGACCTACTGAAATGAAGGAAGGAGCGAGATACCCTGGTGGAAGCCCTGCCGGCCCAGCTCAGTGAGAAGGAACAGGACCTACTGAAATGGAGGAAGGAGCGAGATACCCTGGTGGAAGCCCTGCCGGCCCAGCTCAGTGAGAAGGAACAGGACCTACTGAAATGGAGGAAGGAGCGAGATACCCTGGTGGAAGCCCTGTCAGCCCAGCTCAGTGAGAGGGAACAGGAACTACTGAAATGGAGGAAGGAGCGAGATACCGTGGTGTAAGCCCTGCCGGCCCAGCTCAGTGAGAAGGAACAGGACCTACTGAAATGGAGGAAGGAGCGAGATACCCTGGTGGAAGCCCTGCCGGCCCAGCTCAGTGAGAAGGAACAGGACCTACTGAAATGAAGGAAGGAGCGAGATACCCTGGTGGAAGCCCTGCCGGCCCAGCTCAGTGAGAAGGAACAGGACCTACTGAAATGGAGGAAGGAGCGAGATACCCTGGTGGAAGCCCTGCCGGCCCAGCTCAGTGAGAAGGAACAGGACCTACTGAAATGGAGGAAGGAGCGAGATACTCTGGTGGAAGCCCTGTCGGCCCAGCTCAGTGAGAAGGAACAGGACCTACTGAAATGGAGGAAGGAGTGAGATACCCTGGTGGAAGCCCTGCCGGCCCAGCTCAGTACCTCATTTTCAAAAGATAAAGCTAAGAACATGAACAACTTCATAGTTAAGAACACTATAAAAATATGGAAGAAAATTAAACTTACTCTACAAGAACCAATATTACTCCCTTAAAACACAACCTAGTCGAATAATCCTTGGGTAGCTTTTCAGAATTCACTGATAAACTGGTCCACATTGAAAACTAAAGGCATAAGAAACCATAAATGACTTGGTAACATGAATTGCATTTATTTCCATGAGAGAATTCAAAAGTAATTTTGGACTCACCAAAGTAGATAGTTTCAAATATATGCAATTTAAAAGGTACATATCACAACATTTCGATTAAAAATATGTTGGCCCTCACGCAACCTTGAGTGAATCTTATTTGAGTCAGATAAGGATGTTCACATGATAGGGAAGATATACAAAACCTTGCAGAGAGCTTATCCAACTGACATTCTCCTAGAAAAATATATAAACTATTGGAATTTAGACTTTAAAATAATTTATGTTGGCACAAGATGGAGGGAAAGTTGGAGCATAACTAACGAAATTACAGTTAACGAAAATGTACACTTAAAGCAGTATAAACTACTGCATGTAATGAATTATACAAGAGACAAAATACAGCACAATGGCAGTGATGTCTGAAGTGTAAAACTAATAATGATTCAATAATCCATGCTTTCTGGGAACGCTATGGAGTCCCGGAATTGTGGGTGGAGCTAGAAAGTTAGCTGTCAGAAGACTTAATATACAGTATGAATGTAGGTGGAGGTCTAGATACCGAAACTCCTCTCCAGCAACGAAGACGAGGATAAACAGATTAGTATCTGCTGCAACACCACCTCTCAACCAGCAGAGGTCAGTGAAAGCACAGACATGATGGATTGTTTGCTTGGGACTGTCAGAAACTTTTTTCATTTGGGATTATACAATTAGCACTATTAAATAGTCAATCTGCGATAAAAACAAACAAAAAAACTTTAAGATTAATGATATACTCCCATTGATTCTTGAAGAACATAATTTATAAGTGCCTCAGGAGTTTAGTTCAACGGCTGTACTACTCCACCAAAACCCAACATATAAACGTGTTTTACAAATGTATTTGTAAACAATGTTATTGTAAACAAACACCGCATATCATTAGAATGTGGTGAAAATGATCATTTTGATATCATAGACAGTCCGTCAATTTTTTTGCTTATGCTACAAGATTGCACGAGACAGACATACAGTAAATTCAAGATAAGAACAATATGTTCTGTGTCCTGTTAATTCCCGTTAGTATGCACTTAGAAATGTAGCGAGAACTGAAGGTCAGAGTGACCTTGGAAGAGGATCAAAGGGAAATTAAATTTATTGGGTGGAATTTAGAAATGCTTCGATTTTTATCTGCTGTTTTTCTTTATTAGACCCACCACACCCCAACCCTTCCCTTGCCTGAAGTCTGATTATAATAGTTGCTGGCTCTTACAGAGTCTGATTTAGATGCTAATGAGGATGTGGTGTCCCAAATGCCAGTCTATTCCCTATATAATGTACAGTGTTGGGGAAGCTATGATGAAAATATAGTGTAACAAGCTATACAATTATTTCACACTGGAAGCAGTTGAGCTACAGTAAAGCTAGCCATAAGATAAATATTGTTCGTTTAACTAAAGTTACTATGAATAAGTAGTTGACCGAATCAAAATGACCTCGTGAAAAATGATATGTAATACAAAGTTGAGACACATGACAGCAAGAACACATCACTCTGTAGTAAGATGTTAAGAGTGCAATGAGATCCGTGTGACAGCCAGAACACATCACTCTGTAGTAAGATGTTAAGAGTGCAATGAGATCCGTGTGACAGCCAGAACACATCACTCTGTAGTAAGATGTTAAGAGTGCAATGAGATCCGTGTGACAGCCAGAACACATCACTCTGTAGTAAGATGTTAAGAGTGCAATGAGATCCGTGTGACAGCCAGAACACATCACTCTGTAGTAAGATGTTAAGAGTGCAATGAGATCCGTGTGACAGCCAGAACACATCACTCTGTAGTAAGATGTTAAGAGTGCAATGAGATCCGTGTGACAGCCAGAACACATCACTCTGTAGTAAGATGTTAAGAGTGCAATGAGATCCGTGTGACAGCCAGAAGACATCACTCTGTAGTAAAGATGTTAAGAGTGCAATGAGATCCGTGTGACAGCCAGAACACATCACTCTGTAGTAAGATGTTAAGAGTGCAATGAGATCCGTGTGACAGCCAGAACACATCACTCTGTAGTAAAGATGTTAAGAGTGCAATGAGATCCGTGTGACAGCCAGAACACATCACTCTGTAGTAAGATGTTAAGAGTGCAATGAGATCTGTGTGACAGCCAGAAAGTGTGGTCTTAAAGGAAAACATAGTCCCAAAATGTTTTGCTTGTCAGAACTCAACTTTTCAAGATACTGTATGAACTTTCAAAATACAGAAATCATCCCCATATGATGCAAAACGCAGCACCATATGATGAAAAATGGGGACAATTGGGGACAATTTCTGTATTTTGAAAGTTACATACAGTATATGGAAAACTTGAGTTCTGACAAGAAAAACATTTAGGGACTATGTCAACAAAGGACTAATGAAACAAATACAAAAATATCCTTTTTGGGTGGAGTTTTCCATTAATTTCTCAGTGGTCAGAGAGAGAGAGAACAATAGGGGGTTGTTTTTTGTAAAACATGTATGCCTAGTGGGTTGTTCTATATAGAAGTTAGGTACACCGATACATGCCAAGAAAACTACTGAAAACACGATAAGATTTTAATTTCGTTTAACTACCACCAAGCTGCTGCAAAACGTAGTTCAATTACTAGTTGATTACAAGTAGTGGAACTACTCCCCAACACTGGCGAGGAGTAGTCCACTATGTGCCAAAAGTAGTACACTATGCAGGGAATAGGTTGCCATTTGGTAGTCCACTATGTGCCAAAAGTAGTGCACTATGCAGGGAATAGGGTGCCATTTGGGACACAAACTTGCTGCTGGCATGGACATGAAGACTGGCTGGTACTCAAGGTTTTGGACAAAAACAGGGTAAAAAAAAACATGCATTTTCCTGTGTGCTATGTCTTCTGACAACCACATTGAAAATAAGTATTTTTACATTTCATGTGTCTTAATCTGTGTTTCTTGTACTTTTAGATACTGTTTTTAAACTGTACAAATTGTTTAACCCAAAATAAAATCAATGAATCATCAACTCATTTAAATGTCCTAGGCCCATATTCACAAAGGCAGTGTTTATACAGGCAGCCCAATTATGATATTGTTTTCACTATTGGTCTTTTGACCAATTAGATCAGCTCTGAAAAAGATCTGATGTGAAAAGATCTAATGTGATTGGTCAAAAGACCAATTAGTGGAAAAACTATCAGAATTGGGCTGCCTGTGTAAATGCAGCCAAAGCGTTGCAGCGTGTGGATCTAGGATCAGTTTAGCCTTGGATCACAAGCAATTCGATTACATGGACAGGGGGGACTGATCCAAGATCAGCACTCCTACTCTGAGACGCTTGCTAATATATGGCCCCTGATACGGACATTGGGACCCAAATTAAGGTGCTTCCTGAAACTGTATTTTATCTGGCGTCTGGTCCAAGGCAAATTTGTAAGTACAAAACATACTTTAAGGTTCCTGGAATGTTACAATATAAAATGAAGTTAATCTCTCCTGACTGAGGAATGGGAAATGTAGTGTCCATCCACACTCTTACAAAAATAGTTATATTTGGAACCCAATAAAAAGCATGAGCTGGCGCACACCCAGAGAAAATGATTTAGTGTAGGGGTGCTGACTAAAGGCGAATAAACTGTAAGCTCTAAAATAAATGAAGAGAGTCGCACATTTTTCCACATTTTGTTAGGTTATAGCCTTATTCTAAAATCTATTAAATAGTTTTTCCCCCTCATAAATCGACACACAATATCCCATAATGACAAAGCAAAAACAGGTTTTGAGAAATGTTTGCACATTATTTATTTATTTAAATCACATTTACATAACTATTCAGACCCTTTACTGAGTACTTTGTTGAAGCACCTTTGGAAGCAATTACAGCCTCAAGTCTTCTTGGGTATGATGCTACAAGCTTGGCACATCTGTATTTGGGGAGTTTCTCCCATTCTTCTCTGGAGATCCTCTCAAGCTCTGTCAGCTCGGATGCACAGCTATTTCACGGTTTCTCCAGAGATGTTCAATCAAGGACATTCAGAGACTTGTCCCGAAGCCACTCCTGTGTTGTCTTGGCTCTGTGCTTAAGGTCATTGTCCTGTTGGAAGGTGCTCTGGAGCAGGTTTTCCTCAAGGATCTCTGTACTTTGCTCCGTTCATCTTTCGCTCGAGCCTGACTAGTCTCCCAGTCCCTGACGCTGAAAAACATCCCTACCGCATGATGCTGCCACCACCGTAGGGATGGTGCCAGGATTCCTCCAGACGTAACGCTTGGCATTCAGGCCAAATAGTTCCATCTTGGTTTCATCAGACCAGAGAATCTTGTTTCTCATGGTCTGAGAGTCTTTAGGTGCCTTTTTAGCAAACTCCAAGCGGGCTGTCATGTGTTTTTTACTGAAGAGTGGCTTCCGTCTGGCCCCTCTACCATAAAGGCCAGATTGGTGGAGTGCTGCAGAGATGGTTGTCATTCTAGAAGGTTCTCCCATCTCCACAGAGGAACTCTGGTGCTGTCAGAGTGGCCATTGGGTCCTTGGTCGCCTCCACAAACAAGGCCCTTCTCCCCCGATTACTCAGCTTGGCTGGGCAGCCAGCTCTAGGAAGAGTCTTGTGGGTTCCAAACTTCTTCCATTTATGAATGGAGGTCACTGTGTTCTTGGGGACCTTCAATGCTGCAGACATTTTTTGGTACCCTTCCTCAGATCTGTACCTCGACACAATCCTGTCTAGGAGCTCTACAGACAATGCCTTCGACCTCACTTCTTGGTTTTTGCTCTGAAGTGCATTGTCAACTGTGGGACCTTATATGGACAGGTGTGTGCCTTTCCAAATCATGTCCAATCAATTGAATTTACCACAGGTGGACTCCAATCAACTTGTAGAAACATCTCAAGGATGATCAACGGAAACTGGATGAACCTGAGCTCAATTTCGAGTCTCAAAGCAAAGGGTCTGAATACTTATGTAAATAAGGTATTTCTGATTTTTAATTTTTAATACATTTATGGGGTATTGTGTGTAGATTGATGAGGGAACATTTTTATTTAATCCATTTTAGAATAAGGCTGTAATGTAACAAAATGTGGGAAATGGGAAGGGGTCTGAATACTTTCCGAATGCACTGTACACTCCCAGTAGTTTATTGGGTAAAATACCAATGCTTTGGCATCACTATGCCTTCTTCAGGGTAATGTCATGAATGCTTGAGCCAGGTAATGTAGACAAAAAATGCAATTAGTGCAACCAATGACAATATATGGAACCCAAATAGATTTGATCCTGTAATGCAGGCCATATGGCAAAGGGAGGGGTGGGGTGGGTGGAACTTAAAAGAACTGCAATAAAAAAAAATATGACATTTCCAAGATTCCACTCTATTTTATTCTCCATTTGATCCTCTTTCAAGGTCCCTTTGGCCTTCTGTTCTGCCAAACACAAACTGACACATAGGCTATAAGATATTGTTCTTATCTTGAATTAGGTCTACTATCTCTTGTCTCTTGTGCAATAATGCAAAACAAGCTGTTGGAAACCATTCTATTATGGTGCATTTCCATTAGGATTAGACAGGGCTTGAACTAATGGCTTGGGACCTCCATAATAAAACATTCAGAA